>NW_026622825.1:0-63894 GCF_023065955.2 Ursus arctos
CCCCAAAGCGCTTAGGCCCACGTTCCCACCAGTCAGCGCCCTCACCTCAAGCGGCCCCTCCGCTCGAAAGACAGCAGGCGGATCGGACCTGCCGGCCACCTGGGGGTAACCTTAACCCTAGGGCGGTCCCCGAGGGGCCCCTCCCAAGGGGCCTTGCGCAGCCACGCCGGGGATCCTGGACGTCTTAGCCCCAGGGCCGGACTCACCCTGCAGCCCCCTGGCACCCGGGCTGCTAGGGGCACCGACGGTCATTCAGGCGGGAGAAGGGGCAGGGCCCTCCGAGCCCCCGACCTCCTTCAAAGGCCCCCGCGCCAAAACCTGTGGGCCCGGGGTCCCGCTTGCCAGCTCCCTCCCCTCGACACGCCCCACCGCGAGCCTCACAGCCAGGGGATTGGGCCTGAAGGCCTCCTGGGGGCTAACACGAACCCTAGGTGGGACCCCGAGGGGCCCCTCCCAAGGGGCTTGGCGACCCAACGCCGGGGATTGGGAACCACTGAACCCCAGCGCTGGAATCACCCTGCAGCCCCCCGCCACTCTGGCCGCTAGGGGCGCCGCCGATCATTCAGGCGGGAGAAGGAGCAGGGCCCACCTAGCCCCTGATGACCTTCGAAGGCCCCCGCGCCAAAACGGTTGGGCCCACGCTCCCTCTCCTCAGCACCCTCAGCTCGGCCTACCCCTCTGCTCGCCGCACATCCAGCAGGTCGGGCTTGCCGGCCTCCCGGGGGCTAACACTAACTCTAGGTTGGCTCCTGAGAGGCCCCACCGAAGGGGCCTGGCGCCTCAACGCCGGAGATTGGGGACCCGAGACCCAGCGCCGGACTCACCCTGCAGCCCCCCGCCACCTGGGCCGCTAGGGGGCCCGCCTGTCATTCAGGGCGGGAGAACGGGCAGGGTCTTCTGTGACCCAGGCAACCTTCGAAGCCCAACCCCCCCCCCCCCCCCGCTCCAAAATGTTCTGGGCCCAGGCTCCAGCTCGCCAGCGCCCTCACTCTGCCCGCCCCTCCACTCGCTGCACAGCGGGCATTTCGGGCCTGCCGGCATCCTTCTTGCTAACCCTAACCCTAGGTCAGTCCCCGAGAGGCCCCTCACAAGGGGCCTGGGGCTGCAACGCTGGGGATTGGGGACCACCGAGCCCCAGGGCCAGACTAACACTGCTGCCGTCCACCACCTGGGCCACTAGGGGCGCTGTCTCTCATTCAGGGCTGGAGAAGGGGCAGGGCTCTCCAAGCCCCCGCGGACCTTCGATGGCCCCCTGCCCCGAAGCGCTTGGGCCCACGTTCCCACTCCTCAGCGCCCTCAGCTCGGCCTGCCCCTCCGCTCGCTGCACATCCAGCAGATCGGGCTTGCCGGACTCCTGGGGGCTAACCCGAGCTCTAGGTGGCCTCCTGAGGGGCCCCATCCATGGGGCCTGGCGCCCTAACGCCGGGGATTGGGAACCTCCGAACCCCAGGACTGGACTCACCCTGCAGCCCACCGCCACCTGGGCCGTAGGGGCGCCACCGGCCATTCAGGGCTGGAGAACGGGTAGGGCCCTCCGAGTCCCCGGCTAGCTTCGAAGGCCCCGTGCGCCAAAACACTTGGGCCCAGGCTCCCTCTCTCCAGCGCCCTCCCCTCGGCCCCACCCCCCCGCTCGCCACACACCGCCGGTGGATCCTGCCTGCCGGCGTCCTGGGGGCTAACCCTAAGCCCAGGTGGGCCCCCGGGGGGCCCCTCCCAAGGGGCCTGCCACCGCAACTCCAGGCATTGGGGACCCCTAGCCCCAGGGCAAGATTAACACTGCTGCCCCTCCACCACCTGGGCACTAGGGGCGCTGCCGCTCATTCAGGGCTGGAGAAGGGGCAGGGCCCTCTGAGCCCCCGCCGACCTTCGATGGCCCCCCGCCCCAAAGCGCTTAGGCCCACGTTCCCACCAGTCAGCGCCCTCACCTCAAGCGGCCCCTCCGCTCGAAAGACAGCAGGCGGATCGGACCTGCCGGCCACCTGGGGGTAACCTTAAACCCTAGGGCGGTCCCCGAGGGGCCCCTCCCAAGGGGCCTTGCGCAGCCACGCCGGGGATCCTGGCCGTCTTAGCCCCAGGGCCGGACTCACCCTGCAGCCCCCTGGCACCCGGGCTGCTAGGGGCACCGACGGTCATTCAGGCGGGAGAAGGGGCAGGGCCCTCCGAGCCCCCGACCTCCTTCGAAGGCCCCCGCGCCAAAACCTGTGGGCCCGGGGTCCCGCTTGCCAGCTCCCTCCCCTCGACCCGCCCCACCGCGAGCCACACAGCCAGGGGATTGGGCCTGAAGGCCTCCTGGGGGCTAACACAAACCCTAGGTGGGACCCCGAGGGGCCCCTCCCAAGGGGCTTGGCGACCCAACGCCGGGGATTGGGAACCACTGAACCCCAGCGCTGGAATCACCCTGCAGCCCCCCGCCACTCTGGCCGCTAGGGGCGCCGCCGATCATTCAGGCGGGAGAAGGAGCAGGGCCCACCTAGCCCCTGATGACCTTCGAAGGCCCCCGCGCCAAAACGGTTGGGCCCACGCTCCCTCTCCTCAGCACCCTCAGCTCGGCCTACCCCTCTGCTCGCCGCACATCCAGCAGGTCGGGCTTGCCGGCCTCCCGGGGGCTAACACTAACTCTAGGTGGGCTCCTGAGGGGCCCCACCCAAGGGGCCTGGCGCCTCAACGCCGGAGATTGGGGACCCGAGACCCAGCGCCGGACTCACCCTGCAGCCCCCCGCCACCTGGGCCGCTAGGGGGCCCGCCTGTCTTTCAGGGCGGGAGAACGGGCAGGGCCGTCTGTGCCCAGGCAACCTTCGAAGCCCCCACCCCCACCCCACCCCCCCCCCCGCTCCAACATGTTCTGGGCCCAGGCTCCAGCTCGCCAGCGCCCTCACTCTGCCCGCCCCTCCACTCGCTGCACAGCGGGCATTTCGGGCCTGCCGACATCCTTCTTGCTAACCCTAACCCTAGGTCAGTCCCCGAGAGGCCCCTCACAAGGGGCCTGGGGCTGCAACGCTGGGGATTGGGGACCCCTGAGCCCCAGGGCCAGACTAACACTGCTGCCGTCCACCACCTGGGCCACTAGGGGCGCTGTCTCTCATTCAGGGCTGGAGAAGGGGCAGGGCCCTCCAAGCCCCCGCGGACCTTCGATGGCCCCCCGCCCCGAAGCGCTTGGGCCCACGTTCCCACTCCTCAGCGCCCTCAGCTCGGCCTGCCCCTCCGCTCGCTGCACATCCAGCAGATCGGGCTTGCCGGACTCCTGGGGGCTAACCCGAGCTCTAGGTGGCCTCCTGAGGGGCCCCATCCATGGGGCCTGGCGCCCTAACGCCGGGGATTGGGAACCTCCGAACCCCAGGACTGGACTCACCCTGCAGCCCACCGCCACCTGGGCCGTAGGGGCGCCACCGGCCATTCAGGGCTGGAGAACGGGTAGGGCCCTCCGAGTCCCCGGCTAGCGTCGAAGGCCCCGTGCGCCAAAACACTTGGGCCCAGGCTCCCTCTCTCCAGCGCCCTCCCCCTCGGCCCACCCCCCCGCTCGCCACACCGCCGGTGGATCCTGCCTGCCGGCGTCCTGGGGGCTAACCCTAAGCCCAGGTGGGCCCCCGGGGGCCCCTCCCAAGGGGCCTGCCACCGCAACTCCAGGCATTGGGGACCCCCAGCCCCAGGGCAAGACTAACACTGCTGCCCCTCCACCACCTGGGCACTAGGGGCGCTGCCGCTCATTCAGGGCTGGAGAAGGGGCAGGGCCCTCTGAGCCCCCGCCGACCTTCGATGGCCCCCCGCCCCAAAGCGCTTAGGCCCACGTTCCCACCAGTCAGCGCCCTCACCTCAAGCGGCCCCTCCGCTCGAAAGACAGCAGGCGGATCGGACCTGCCGGCCACCTGGGGGTAACCTTAACCCTAGGGCGGTCCCCGAGGGGCCCCTCCCAAGGGGCCTTGCGCAGCCACGCCGGGGATCCTGGCCGTCTTAGCCCCAGGGCCGGACTCACCCTGCAGCCCCCTGGCACCCGGGCTGCTAGGGGCACCGACGGTCATTCAGGCGGGAGAAGGGGCAGGGCCCTCCGAGCCCCCGACCTCCTTCGAAGGCCCCCGCGCCAAAACCTGTGGGCCCGGGGTCCCGCTTGCCAGCTCCCTCCCCTCGACCCGCCCCACCGCGAGCCACACAGCCAGGGGATTGGGCCTGAAGGCCTCCTGGGGGCTAACATAAACCCTAGGTGGGACCCCGAGGGGCCCCTCCCAAGGGGCTTGGCGACCCAACGCCGGGGATTGGGAACCACTGAACCCCAGCGCTGGAATCACCCTGCAGCCCCCCGCCACTCTGGCCGCTAGGGGCGCCGCCGATCATTCAGGCGGGAGAAGGAGCAGGGCCCACCTAGCCCCTGATGACCTTCGAAGGCCCCCGCGCCAAAACGGTTGGGCCCACGCTCCCTCTCCTCAGCACCCTCAGCTCGGCCTACCCCTCTGCTCGCCGCACATCCAGCAGGTCGGGCTTGCCGGCCTCCCGGGGGCTAACACTAACTCTAGGTGGGCTCCTGAGGGGCCCCACCCAAGGGGCCTGGCGCCTCAACGCCGGAGATTGGGGACCCGAGACCCAGCGCCGGACTCACCCTGCAGCCCCCCGCCACCTGGGCCGCTAGGGGGCCCGCCTGTCTTTCAGGGCGGGAGAACGGGCAGGGCCGTCTGTGCCCCAGGCAACCTTCGAAGCCCCCACCCCCACCCCACCCCCCCGCTCCAACATGTTCTGGGCCCAGGCTCCAGCTCGCCAGCGCCCTCACTCTGCCCGCCCCTCCACTCGCTGCACAGCGGGCATTTCGGGCCTGCCGACATCCTTCTTGCTAACCCTAACCCTAGGTCAGTCCCCGAGAGGCCCCTCACAAGGGGCCTGGGGCTGCAACGCTGGGGATTGGGGACCCCTGAGCCCCAGGGCCAGACTAACACTGCTGCCGTCCACCACCTGGGCCACTAGGGGCGCTGTCTCTCATTCAGGGCTGGAGAAGGGGCAGGGCCCTCCAAGCCCCCGCGGACCTTCGATGGCCCCCCGCCCCGAAGCGCTTGGGCCCACGTTCCCACTCCTCAGCGCCCTCAGCTCGGCCTGCCCCTCCGCTCGCTGCACATCCAGCAGATCGGGCTTGCCGGACTCCTGGGGGCTAACCCGAGCTCTAGGTGGCCTCCTGAGGGGCCCCATCCATGGGGCCTGGCGCCCTAACGCCGGGGATTGGGAACCTCCGAACCCCAGGACTGGACTCACCCTGCAGCCCACCGCCACCTGGGCCGTAGGGGCGCCACCGGCCATTCAGGGCTGGAGAACGGGTAGGGCCCTCCGAGTCCCCGGCTAGCGTCGAAGGCCCCGTGCGCCAAAACACTTGGGCCCAGGCTCCCTCTCTCCAGCGCCCTCCCCTCGGCCCCACCCCCCCCGCTCGCCACACCGCCGGTGGATCCTGCCTGCCGGCGTCCTGGGGGCTAACCCTAAGCCCAGGTGGGCCCCCGGGGGCCCCTCCCAAGGGGCCTGCCACCGCAACTCCAGGCATTGGGGACCCCCAGCCCCAGGGCAAGACTAACACTGCTGCCCCTCCACCACCTGGGCACTAGGGGCGCTGCCGCTCATTCAGGGCTGGAGAAGGGGCAGGGCCCTCTGAGCCCCCGCCGACCTTCGATGGCCCCCCGCCCCAAAGCGCTTAGGCCCACGTTCCCACCAGTCAGCGCCCTCACCTCAAGCGGCCCCTCCGCTCGAAAGACAGCAGGCGGATCGGACCTGCCGGCCACCTGGGGGTAACCTTAACCCTAGGGCGGTCCCCGAGGGGCCCCTCCCAAGGGGCCTTGCGCAGCCACGCGGGGATCCTGGACGTCTTAGCCCCAGGGCCGGACTCACCCTGCAGCCCCCTGGCACCCGGGCTGCTAGGGGCACCGCCGGTCATTCAGGCGGGAGAAGGGGCAGGGCCCTCCGAGCCCCCGACCTCCTTCGAAGGCCCCCGCGCCAAAACCTGTGGGCCCGGGGTCCCGCTTGCCAGCTCCCTCCCCTCGACCCGCCCCACCGCGAGCCACACAGCCAGGGGATTGGGCCTGAAGGCCTCCTGGGGGCTAACACGAACCCTAGGTGGGACCCCGAGGGGCCCCTCCCATGGGGCTTGGCGACCCAACGCCGGGGATTGGGAACCACTGAACCCCAGCGCTGGAATCACCCTGCAGCCCCCCGCCACTCTGGCCGCTAGGGGCGCCGCCGATCATTCAGGCGGGAGAAGGAGCAGGGCCCACCTAGACCCTGATGACCTTCGAAGGCCCCCGCGCCAAAACGGTTGGGCCCACGCTCCCTCTCCTCAGCACCCTCAGCTCGGCCTACCCCTCTGCTCGCCGCACATCCAGCAGGTCGGGCTTGCCGGCCTCCCGGGGGCTAACACTAACTCTAGGTTGGCTCCTGAGAGGCCCCACCGAAGGGGCCTGGCGCCTCAACGCCGGAGATTGGGGACCCGAGACCCAGCGCCGGACTCACCCTGCAGCCCCCCGCCACCTGGGCCGCTAGGGGGCCCGCCTGTCATTCAGGGCGGGAGAACGGGCAGGGTCTTCTGTGACCCAGGCAACCTTCGAAGCCCAACCCCCCCCCCCCCCCCCCCGCTCCAAAATGTTCTGGGCCCAGGCTCCAGCTCGCCAGCGCCCTCACTCTGCCCGCCCCTCCACTCGCTGCACAGCGGGCATTTCGGGCCTGCCGGCATCCTTCTTGCTAACCCTAACCCTAGGTCAGTCCCCGAGAGGCCCCTCACAAGGGGCCTGGGGCTGCAACGCTTGGGATTGGGGACCCCCGAGCTCCAGGGCCAGACTAACACTGCTGCCGTCCACCACCTGGGCCACTAGGGGCGCTGTCTCTCATTCAGGGCTGGAGAAGGGGCAGGGCTCTCCAAGCCCCCGCGGACCTTCGATGGCCCCCTGCCCCGAAGCGCTTGGGCCCACGTTCCCACTCCTCAGCGCCCTCAGCTCGGCCTGCCCCTCCGCTCGCTGCACATCCAGCAGATCGGGCTTGCCGGACTCCTGGGGGCTAACCCGAGCTCTAGGTGGCCTCCTGAGGGGCCCCATCCATGGGGCCTGGCGCCCTAACGCCGGGGATTGGGAACCTCCGAACCCCAGGACTGGACTCACCCTGCAGCCCACCGCCACCTGGGCCGTAGGGGCGCCACCGGCCATTCAGGGCTGGAGAACGGGTAGGGCCCTCCGAGTCCCCGGCTAGCTTCGAAGGCCCCGTGCGCCAAAACACTTGGGCCCACGCTCCCTCTCTCCAGCGCCCTCCCCTCGGCCCCACCCCCCCGCTCGCCACACCGCCGGTGGATCCTGCCTGCCGGCGTCCTGGGGGCTAACCCTAAGCCCAGGTGGGCCCCCGGGGGCCCCTCCCAAGGGGCCTGCCACCGCAACTCCAGGCATTGGGGACCCCCAGCCCCAGGGCAAGACTAACACTGCTGCCCCTCCACCACCTGGGCACTAGGGGCGCTGCCGCTCATTCAGGGCTGGAGAAGGGGCAGGGCCCTCTGAGCCCCCGCCGACCTTCGATGGCCCCCCGCCCCAAAGCACTTAGGCCCACGTTCCCACCAGTCAGCGCCCTCACCTCAAGCGGCCCCTCCGCTCGAAAGACAGCAGGCGGATCGGACCTGCCGGCCACCTGGGGGTAACCTTAACCCTAGGGCGGTCCCCGAGGGGCCCCTCCCAAGGGGCCTTGCGCAGCCACGCCGGGGATCCTGGCCGTCTTAGCCCAGGGCCGGACTCACCCTGCAGCCCCCTGGCACCCGGGCTGCTAGGGGCACCGCCGGTCATTCAGGCGGGAGAAGGGGCAGGGCCCTCCGAGCCCCCGACCTCCTTCGAAGGCCCCCGCGCCAAAACCTGTGGGCCCGGGGTCCCGCTTGCCAGCTCCCTCCCCTCGACCCGCCCCACCGCGAGCCACACAGCCAGGGGATTGGGCCTGAAGGCCTCCTGGGGGCTAACACAAACCCTAGGTGGGACCCCGAGGGGCCCCTCCCAAGGGGCTTGGCGACCCAACGCCGGGGATTGGGAACCACTGAACCCCAGCGCTGGAATCACCCTGCAGCCCCCCGCCACTCTGGCCGCTAGGGGCGCCGCCGATCATTCAGGCGGGAGAAGGAGCAGGGCCCACCTAGCCCCTGATGACCTTCGAAGGCCCCCGCGCCAAAACGGTTGGGCCCACGCTCCCTCTCCTCAGCACCCTCAGCTCGGCCTACCCCTCTGCTCGCCGCACATCCAGCAGGTCGGGCTTGCCGGCCTCCCGGGGGCTAACACTAACTCTAGGTGGGCTCCTGAGGGGCCCCACCCAAGGGGCCTGGCGCCTCAACGCCGGAGATTGGGGACCCGAGACCCAGCGCCGGACTCACCCTGCAGCCCCCCGCCACCTGGGCCGCTAGGGGGCCCGCCTGTCATTCAGGGCGGGAGAACGGGCAGGGCCTTCTGTGACCCAGGCAACCTTCGAAGCCCCCCCCCCCCCCCGCTCCAAAATGTTCTGGGCCCAGGCTCCAGCTCGCCAGCGCCCTCACTCTGCCCGCCCCTCCACTCGCTGCACAGCGGGCATTTCGGGCCTGCCGGCATCCTTCTTGCTAACCCTAACCCTAGGTCAGTCCCCGAGAGGCCCCTCACAAGGGGCCTGGGGCTGCAACGCTGGGGATTGGGGACCCCCGAGCCCCAGGGCCAGACTAACACTGCTGCCGTCCACCACCTGGGCCACTAGGGGCGCTGTCTCTCATTCAGGGCTGGAGAAGGGGCAGGGCCCTCCAAGCCCCCGCGGACCTTCGATGGCCCCCTGCCACGAAGCGCTTGGGCCCACGTTCCCACTCCTCAGCGCCCTCAGCTCGGCCTGCCCCTCCGCTCGCTGCACATCCAGCAGATCGGGCTTGCCGGACTCCTGGGGGCTAACCCGAGCTCTAGGTGGCCTCCTGAGGGGCCCCATCCATGGGGCCTGGCGCCCTAACGCCGGGGATTGGGAACCTCCGAACCCCAGGACTGGACTCACCCTGCAGCCCACCGCCACCTGGGCCGTAGGAGCGCCACCGGCCATTCAGGGCTGGAGAACGGGTAGGGCCCTCCGAGTCCCCGGCTAGCTTCGAAGGCCCCGTGCGCCAAAACACTTGGGCCCACGCTCCCTGTCTCCAGCGCCCTCCCCTCGGCCCCACCCCCCCGCTCGCCACACCGCCGGTGGATCCTGCCTGCCGGCGTCCTGGGGGCTAACCCTAAGCCCAGGTGGGCCCCCGGGGGGCCCCTCCCAAGGGGCCTGCCACCGCAACTCCAGGCATTGGGGACCCCCAGCCCCAGGGCAAGACTAACACTGCTGCCCCTCCACCACCTGGGCACTAGGGGCGCTGCCGCTCATTCAGGGCTGGAGAAGGGGCAGGGCCCTCTGAGCCCCCGCCGACCTTCGATGGCCCCCCGCACCAAAGCGCTTAGGCCCACGTTCCAACCAGTCAGCGCCCTCACCTCAAGCGGCCCCTCCGCTCGAAAGACAGCAGGCGGATCGGACCTGCCGGCCACCTGGGGGTAACCTTAACCCTAGGGCGGCCCCGAGGGGCCCCTCCCAAGGGGGCTTGCGCAGCCACGCCGGGGATCCTGGCCGTCTTAGCCCCAGGGGCGGACTCACCCTGCAGCCCCCTGGCACCCGGGCTGCTAGGGGCACCGCCGGTCATTCAGGCGGGAGAAGGGGCAGGGCCCTCCGAGTCCCCGACCTCCTTCGAAGGCCCCCGCGCCAAAACCTGTGGGCCCGGGGTCCCGCTTGCCAGCTCCCTCCCCTCGACCCGCCCCACCGCGAGCCACACAGCCAGGGGATTGGGCCTGAAGGCCTCCTGGGGGCTAACACAAACCCTAGGTGGGACCCCGAGGGGCCCCTCCCAAGGGGCTTGGCGACCCAACGCCGGGGATTGGGAACCACTGAACCCCAGCGCTGGAATCACCCTGCAGCCCCCCGCCACTCTGGCCGCTAGGGGCGCCGCCGATCATTCAGGCGGGAGAAGGAGCAGGGCCCACCTACCCCTGATGACCTTCGAAGGCCCCCGCGCCAAAAGGGTTGGGCCCATGCTCCCTCTCCTCAGCACCCTCAGCTCGGCCTACCCCTCTGCTCGCCGCACATCCAGCAGGTCGGGCTTGCCGGCCTCCCGGGGGCTAACACTAACTCTAGGTGGGCTCCTGAGGGGCCCCACCCAAGGGGCCTGGCGCCTCAACGCCGGAGATTGGGGACCCGAGACCCAGCGCCGGACTCACCCTGCAGCCCCCCGCCACCTGGGCCGCTAGGGGGCCCGCCTGTCATTCAGGGCGGGAGAACGGGCAGGGCCTTCTGTGACCCAGGCAACCTTCGAAGCCCACCCCCTCCCTCCCCCCGCTCCAAAATGTTCTGGGCCCAGGCTCCAGCTCGCCAGCGCCCTCACTCTGCCCGCCCCTCCACTCGCTGCACAGCGGGCATTTCGGGCCTGCCGGCATCCTTCTTGCTAACCCTAACCCTAGGTCAGTCCCCGAGAGGCCCCTCACAAGGGGCCTGGGGCTGCAACGCTGGGGATTGGGGACCCCCGAGCCCCAGGGCCAGACTAACACTGCTGCCGTCCACCACCTGGGCCACTAGGGGCGCTGTCTCTCATTCAGGGCTGGAGAAGGGGCAGGGCCCTCCAAGCCCCCGCGGACCTTCGATGGCCCCCCGCCCCGAAGCGCTTGGGCCCACGTTCCCACTCCTCAGCGCCCTCAGCTCGGCCTGCCCCTCCGCTCGCTGCACATCCAGCAGATCGGGCTTGCCGGACTCCTGGGGGCTAACCCGAGCTCTAGGTGGCCTCCTGAGGGGCCCCATCCATGGGGCCTGGCGCCCTAACGCCGGGGATTGGGATCCTCCGAACCCCAGGACTGGACTCACCCTGCAGCCCACCGCCACCTGGGCCGTAGGAGCGCCACCGGCCATTCAGGGCTGGAGAACGGGTAGGGCCCTCCGAGTCCCCGGCTAGCTTCGAAGGCCCCGTGCGCCAAAACACTTGGGCCCACGCTCCCTCTCTCCAGCGCCCTCCCCTCGGCCCCACCCCCCCGCTCGCCACACCGCCGGTGGATCCTGCCTGCCGGCGTCCTGGGGGCTAACCCTAAGCCCAGGTGGGCCCCCGGGGGCCCCTCCCAAGGGGCCTGCCACCGCAACTCCAGGCATTGGGGACCCCCAGCCCCAGGGCAAGACTAACACTGCTGCCCCTCCACCACCTGGGCACTAGGGGCGCTGCCGCTCATTCAGGGCTGGAGAAGGGGCAGGGCCCTCTGAGCCCCCGCCGACCTTCGATGGCCCCCCGCCCCAAAGCGCTTAGGCCCACGTTCCCACCAGTCAGCGCCCTCACCTCAAGCGGCCCCTCCGCTCGAAAGACAGCAGGCGGATCGGACCTGCCGGCCACCTGGGGGTAACCTTAACCCTAGGGCGGTCCCCGAGGGGCCCCTCCCAAGGGGCCTTGCGCAGCCACGCCGGGGATCCTGGCCGTCTTAGCCCCAGGGCCGGACTCACCCTGCAGCCCCCTGGCACCCGGGCTGCTAGGGGCACCGCCGGTCATTCAGGCGGGAGAAGGGGCAGGGCCCTCCGAGCCCCCGACCTCCTTCGAAGGCCCCCGCGCCAAAACCTGTGGGCCCGGGGTCCCGCTTGCCAGCTCCCTCCCCTCGACCCGCCCCACCGCGAGCCACACAGCCAGGGGATTGGGCCTGAAGGCCTCCTGGGGGCTAACACAAACCCTAGGTGGGACCCCGAGGGGCCCCTCCCAAGGGGCTTGGCGACCCAACGCCGGGGATTGGGAACCACTGAACCCCAGCGCTGGAATCACCCTGCAGCCCCCCGCCACTCTGGCCGCTAGGGGCGCCGCCGATCATTCAGGCGGGAGAAGGAGCAGGGCCCACCTAGCCCCTGATGACCTTCGAAGGCCCCCGCGCCAAAACGGTTGGGCCCACGCTCCCTCTCCTCAGCACCCTCAGCTCGGCCTACCCCTCTGCTCGCCGCACATCCAGCAGGTCGGGCTTGCCGGCCTCCCGGGGGCTAACACTAACTCTAGGTGGGC
Source organism: Ursus arctos (assembly GCF_023065955.2). Taxonomy (NCBI): domain Eukaryota; kingdom Metazoa; phylum Chordata; class Mammalia; order Carnivora; family Ursidae; genus Ursus; species Ursus arctos. The sequence continues at coordinate 12,017 of NW_026622825.1, forward strand.
TCCTGAGGGGCCCCACCCAAGGGGCCTGGCGCCTCAACGCCGGAGATTGGGGACCCGAGACCCAGCGCCGGACTCACCCTGCAGCCCCCCGCCACCTGGGCCGCTAGGGGGCCCGCCTGTCATTCAGGGCGGGAGAACGGGCAGGGCCTTCTGTGACCCAGGCAACCTTCGAAGCCCCCCCCCCCCCCCCGCTCCAAAATGTTCTGGGCCCAGGCTCCAGCTCGCCAGCGCCCTCACACTGCCCGCCCCTCCACTCGCTGCACAGCGGGCATTTCGGGCCTGCCGGCATCCTTCTTGCTAACCCTAACCCTAGGTCAGTCCCCGAGAGGCCCCTCACAAGGGGCCTGGGGCTGCAACGCTGGGGATTGGGGACCCCGAGCCCCAGGGCCAGACTAACACTGCTGCCGTCCACCACCTGGGCCACTAGGGGCGCTGTCTCTCATTCAGGGCTGGAGAAGGGGCAGGGCCCTCCAAGCCCCCGCGGACCTTCGATGGCCCCCTGCCACGAAGCGCTTGGGCCCACGTTCCCACTCCTCAGCGCCCTCAGCTCGGCCTGCCCCTCCGCTCGCTGCACATCCAGCAGATCGGGCTTGCGGACTCCTGGGGGCTAACCCGAGCTCTAGGTGGCCTCCTGAGGGGCCCCATCCATGGGGCCTGGCGCCCTAACGCCGGGGATTGGGAACCTCCGAACCCCAGGACTGGACTCACCCTGCAGCCCACCGCCACCTGGGCCGTAGGAGCGCCACCGGCCATTCAGGCTGGAGAACGGGTAGGGCCCTCCGAGTCCCCGGCTAGCTTCGAAGGCCCCGTGCGCCAAAACACTTGGGCCCACGCTCCCTGTCTCCAGCGCCCTCCCCTCGGCCCCACCCCCCCGCTCGCCACACCACAACCGCCGGTGGATCCTGCCTGCCGGCGTCCTGGGGGCTAACCCTAAGCCCAGGTGGGCCCCCGGGGGCCCCTCCCAAGGGGCCTGCCACCGCAACTCCAGGCATTGGGACCCCCAGCCCCAGGGCAAGACTAACACTGCTGCCCCTCCACCACCTGGGCACTAGGGGCGCTGCCGCTCATTCAGGGCTGGAGAAGGGGCAGGGCCCTCTGAGCCCCCGCCGACCTTCGATGGCCCCCCGCCCCAAAGCGCTTAGGCCCACGTTCCCACCAGTCAGCGCCCTCACCTCAAGCGGCCCCTCCGCTCGAAAGACAGCAGGCGGATCGGACCTGCCGGCCACCTGGGGGTAACCTTAACCCTAGGGCGGTCCCCGAGGGGCCCCTCCCAAGGGGCCTTGCGCAGCCACGCCGGGGATCCTGGCCGTCTTAGCCCCAGGGCCGGACTCACCCTGCAGCCCCCTGGCACCCGGGCTGCTAGGGTTACCACCGTCATTCAGGCAGGAGAAGGGGCAGGGCCCTCCGAGCCCCCGACCTCCTACGAAGGCCCCCGCGCCAAAACCTGTGGGCCCGGGGTCCCGCTTGCCAGCTCCCTCCCCTCGACCCGCCCCACCGCGAGCCTCACAGCCAGGGGATTGGGCCTGAAGGCCTCCTGGGGGCTAACACAAACCCTAGGTGGGACCCCGAGGGGCCCCTCCCAAGGGGCTTGGCGACCCAACGCCGGGGATTGGGAACCACTGAACCCAGCGCTGGAATCACCCTGCAGCCCCCCGCCACTCTGGCCGCTAGGGGCGCCGCCGATCATTCAGGCGGGAGAAGGAGCAGGGCCCACCTAGCCCCTGATGACCTTCGAAGGCCCCCGCGCCAAAACGGATGGGCCCACGCTCCCTCTCCTCAGCACCCTCAGCTCGGCCTACCCCTCTGCTCGCCGCACATCCAGCAGGTCGGGCTTGCCGGCCTCCCGGGGGCTAACACTAACTCTAGGTGGGCTCCTGAGGGGCCCCACCCAAGGGGCCTGGCGCCTCAACGCCGGAGATTGGGGACCCGAGACCCAGCGCCGGACTCACCCTGCAGCCCCCCGCCACCTGGGCCGCTAGGGGGCCCGCCTGTCATTCAGGGCGGGAGAACGGGCAGGGCCGTCTGTGCCCCCAGGCAACCTTCGAAGCCCCCCCCCCCCCCCCCCCGCTCCAAAATGTTCTGGGCCCAGGCTCCAGCTCGCCAGCGCCCTCACTCTGCCCGCCCCTCCACTCGCTGCACAGCGGGCATTTCGGGCCTGCCGGCATCCTTCTTGCTAACCCTAACCCTAGGTCAGTCCCCGAGAGGCCCCTCACAAGGGGCCTGGGGCTGCAACGCTGGGGATTGGGGACCCCCGAGCCCCAGGGCCAGACTAACACTGCTGCCGTCCACCACCTGGGCCACTAGGGGCGCTGTCTCTCATTCAGGGCTGGAGAAGGGGCAGGGCCCTCCAAGCCCCGCGGACCTTCGATGGCCCCCCGCCCCAAAGCTCTTGGGCCCACGTTCCCACTCCTCAGCGCCCTCAGCTCGGCCTGCCCCTCCGCTCGCTGCACATCCAGCAGATCGGGCTTGCCGGACTCCTGGGGGCTAACCCGAGCTCTAGGTGGCCTCCTGAGGGGCCCCATCCATGGGGCCTGGCGCCCTAACGCCGGGGATTGGGAACCTCCGAACCCCAGGACTGGACTCACCCTGCAGCCCACCGCCACCTGGGCCGTAGGGGCGCCACCGGCCATTCAGGGCTGGAGAACGGGTAGGGCCCTCCGAGTCCCCGGCTAGCTTCGAAGGCCCCGTGCGCCAAAAACACTTGGGCCCAGGCTCCCTCTCTCCAGCGCCCTCCCCTCGGCCCCCACCCACCCCCGCTCGCCACACCGCCGGTGGATCCTGCCTGCCGGCGTCCTGGGGGCTAACCCTAAGCCCAGGTGGGCCCCCGGGGGGCCCCTCCCAAGGGGCCTGCCACCGCAACTCCAGGCATTGGGGACCCCCAGCCCCAGGGCAAGACTAACACTGCTGCCCCTCCACCACCTGGGCACTAGGGGCGCTGCCGCTCATTCAGGGCTGGAGAAGGGGCAGGGCCCTCTGAGCCCCCACCGACCTTCGATGGCCCCCCGCCCCAAAGCGCTTAGGCCCACGTTCCCACCAGTCAGCGCCCTCACCTCAAGCGGCCCCTCCGCTCGAAAGACAGCAGGCGGATCGGACCTGCCGGCCACCTGGGGGTAACCTTAACCCTAGGGCGGTCCCCGAGGGGCCCCTCCCAAGGGGCCTTGCGCAGCCACGCCGGGGATCCTGGCCGTCTTAGCCCCAGGGGCGGACTCACCCTGCAGCCCCCTGGCACCCGGGCTGCTAGGGGCACCGCCGGTCATTCAGGCGGGAGAAGGGCAGGGCCCTCCGAGCCCCCGACCTCCTTCGAAGGCCCCCGCGCCAAAACCTGTGGGCCCGGGGTCCCGCTTGCCAGCTCCCTCCCCTCGACCCGCCCCACCGCGAGCCACACAGCCAGGGGATTGGGCCTGAAGGCCTCCTGGGGGCTAACACAAACCCTAGGTGGGACCCCGAGGGGCCCCTCCCAAGGGGCTTGGCGACCCAACGCCGGGGATTGGGAACCACTGAACCCCAGCGCTGGAATCACCCTGCAGCCCCCCGCCACTCTGGCCGCTAGGGGCGCCGCCGATCATTCAGGCGGGAGAAGGAGCAGGGCCCACCTAGCCCCTGATGACCTTCGAAGGCCCCCGCGCCAAAACGGTTGGGCCCACGCTCCCTCTCCTCAGCACCCTCAGCTCGGCCTACCCCTCTGCTCGCCGCACATCCAGCAGGTCGGGCTTGCCGGCCTCCCGGGGGCTAACACTAACTCTAGGTGGGCTCCTGAGGGGCCCCACCCAAGGGGCCTGGCGCCTCAACGCCGGAGATTGGGGACCCGAGACCCAGCGCCGGACTCACCCTGCAGCCCCCCGCCACCTGGGCCGCTAGGGGGCCCGCCTGTCATTCAGGGCGGGAGAACGGGCAGGGCCGTCTGTGCCCCAGGCAACCTTCGAAGCCCCCACCCCCCCCCCCCCCCGCTCCAAAATGTTCTGGGCCCAGGCTCCAGCTCGCCAGCGCCCTCACTCTGCCCGCCCCTCCACTCGCTGCACAGCGGGCATTTCGGGCCTGCCGGCATCCTTCTTGCTAACCCTAACCCTAGGTCAGTCCCCGAGAGGCCCCTCACAAGGGGCCTGGGGCTGCAACGCTGGGGATTGGGGACCCCCGAGCCCCAGGGCCAGACTAACACTGCTGCCGTCCACCACCTGGGCCACTAGGGGCGCTGTCTCTCATTCAGGGCTGGAGAAGGGGCAGGGCCCTCCAAGCCCCCGCGGACCTTCGATGGCCCCCTGCCCCGAAGCGCTTGGGCCCCCGTTCCCACTCCTCAGCGCCCTCAGCTCGGCCTGCCCCTCCGCTCGCTGCACATCCAGCAGATCGGGCTTGCCGGACTCCTGGGGGCTAACCCGAGCTCTAGGTGGCCTCCTGAGGGGCCCCATCCATGGGGCCTGGCGCCCTAACGCCGGGGATTGGGAACCTCCGAACCCCAGGACTGGACTCACCCTGCAGCCCACCGCCACCTGGGCCGTAGGGGCGCCACCGGCCATTCAGGGCTGGAGAACGGGTAGGGCCCTCCGAGTCCCCGGCTAGCTTCGAAGGCCCCGTGCGCCAAAACACTTGGGCCCACGCTCCCTCTCTCCAGCGCCCTCCCCTCGGCCCCACCCCCCCGCTCGCCACACCGCCGGTGGATCCTGCCTGCCGACGTCCTGGGGGCTAACCCTAAGCCCAGGTGGGCCCCGGGGGGCCCCTCCCAAGGGGCCTGCCACCGCAACTCCACGCATTGGGGACCCCCAGCCCCAGGGCAAGACTAACACTGCTGCCCCTCCACCACCTGGGCACTAGGGGCGCTGCCGCTCATTCAGGGCTGGAGAAGGGGCTGGGCCCTCTGAGCCCCCGCCGACCTTCGATGGCCCCCCGTCCCAAAGCGCTTAGGCCCACGTTCCCACCAGTCAGCGCCCTCACCTCAAGCGGCCCCTCCGCTCGAAAGACAGCAAGCGGATCGGACCTGCCGGCCACCTGGGGGTAACCTTAACCCTAGGGCGGTCCCCGAGGGGCCCCTCCCAAGGGGCCTTGCGCAACCACGCCGGGGATCCTGGACGTCTTTGCCCCAGGGCCGGACTCACCCTGCAGCCCCCTGGCACCCGGGCTGCTAGGGGCACCGCCGGTCATTCAGGCGGGAGAAGGGGCAGGGCCCTCCGAGCCCCCGACCTCCTTCGAAAGCCCCCGCGCCAAAACCTGTGGGCCCGGGGTCCCGCTTGCCAGCTCCCTCCCCTCGACCCGCCCCACCGCGAGCCACACAGCCAGGGGATTGGGCCTGAAGGCCTCCTGGGGGCTAACACAAACCCTAGGTGGGACCCCGAGGGGCCCCTCCCAAGGGGCTTGGCGACCCAACGCCGGGGATTGGGAACCACTGAACCCCAGCGCTGGAATCACCCTGCAGCCCCCCGCCACTCTGGCCGCTAGGGGCGCCGCCGATCATTCAGGCGGGAGAAGGAGCAGGGCCCACCTAGCCCCTGATGACCTTCGAAGGCCCCCGCGCCAAAACGGTTGGGCCCACGCTCCCTCTCCTCAGCACCCTCAGCTCGGCCTACCCCTCTGCTCGCCGCACATCCAGCAGGTCGGGCTTGCCGGCCTCCCGGGGGCTAACACTAACTCTAGGTGGGCTCCTGAGGGGCCCCACCCAAGGGGCCTGGCGCCTCAACGCCGGAGATTGGGGACCCGAGACCCAGCGCCGGACTCACCCTGCAGCCCCCCGCCACCTGGGCCGCTAGGGGGCCCGCCTGTCATTCAGGGCGGGAGAACGGGCTGGGCCGTCTGTGCCCCAGGCAACCTTCGAAGCCCACACCCCCCCCCCCCGCTCCAAAATGTTCTGGGCCCAGGCTCCAGCTCGCCAGCGCCCTCACTCTGCCCGCCCCTCCACTCGCTGCACAGCGGGCATTTCGGGCCTGCCGGCATCCTTCTTGCTAACCCTAACCCTAGGTCAGTCCCCGAGAGGCCCCTCACAAGGGGCCTGGGGCTGCAACGCTGGGGATTGGGGACCCCCGAGCCCCAGGGCCAGACTAACACTGCTGCCGTCCACCACCTGGGCCACTAGGGGCGCTGTCTCTCATTCAGGGCTGGAGAAGGGGCAGGGCCCTCCAAGCCCCCGCGGACCTTCGATGGCCCCCTGCCCCGAAGCGCTTGGGCCCCCGTTCCCACTCCTCAGCGCCCTCAGCTCGGCCTGCCCCTCCGCTCGCTGCACATCCAGCAGATCGGGCTTGCCGGACTCCTGGGGGCTAACCCGAGCTCTAGGTGGCCTCCTGAGGGGCCCCATCCATGGGGCCTGGCGCCCTAACGCCGGGGATTGGGAACCTCCGAACCCCAGGACAGGACTCACCCTGCAGCCCACCGCCACCTGGGCCGTAGGGGCGCCACCGGCCATTCAGGGCTGGAGAACGGGTAGGGCCCTCCGAGTCCCCGGCTAGCTTCGAAGGCCCCGTGCGCCAAAACACTTGGGCCCACGCTCCCTCTCTCCAGCGCCCTCCCCTCGGCCCCACCCCCCCGCTCGCCACACCGCCGGTGGATCCTGCCTGCCGGCGTCCTGGGGACTAACCCTAAGCCCAGGTGGGCCCCCGGGGGGCCCCTCCCAAGGGGCCTGCCACCGCAACTCCAGGCATTGGGGACCCCCAGCCCCAGGGCAAGACTAACACTGCTGCCCCTCCACCACCTGGGCACTAGGGGCGCTGCCGCTCATTCAGGGCTGGAGAAGGGGCTGGGCCCTCTGAGCCCCCGCCGACCTTCGATGGCCCCCCGCCCCAAAGCGCTTAGGCCCACGTTCCCACCAGTCAGCGCCCTCACCTCAAGCGGCCCCTCCGCTCGAAAGACAGCAGGCGGATCGGACCTGCCGGCCACCTGGGGGTAACCTTAACCCTAGGGCGGTCCCCGAGGGGCCCCTCCCAAGGGGCCTTGCGCAGCCACGCCGGGGATCCTGGCCGTCTTAGCCCCAGGGCCGGACTCACCCTGCAGCCCCCTGGCACCCGGGCTGCTAGGGGCACCGCCGGTCATTCAGGCGGGAGAAGGGGCAGGGCCCTCCGAGCCCCCGACCTCCTTCGAAGGCCCCCGCGCCAAAACCTGTGGGCCCGGGGTCCCGCTTGCCAGCTCCCTCCCCTCGACCCGCCCCACCGCGAGCCACACAGCCAGGGGATTGGGCCTGAAGGCCTCCTGGGGGCTAACACGAACCCTAGGTGGGACCCCGAGGGGCCCCTCCCAAGGGGCTTGGCGACCCAACGCCGGGGATTGGGAACCACTGTAACCCCAGCGCTGGAATCACCCTACAGCCCCCCGCCACTCTGGCCGCTAGGGGCGCCGCCGATCATTCAGGCGGGAGAAGGAGCAGGGCCCACCTAGCCCCTGATGACCTTCGAAGGCCCCCGCGCCAAAACGGTTGGGCCCACGCTCCCTCTCCTCAGCACCCTCAGCTCGGCCTACCCCTCTGCTCGCCGCACATCCAGCAGGTCGGGCTTGCCGGCCTCCCGGGGGCTAACACTAACTCTAGGTGGGCTCCTGAGGGGCCCCACCCAAGGGGCCTGGCGCCTCAACGCCAGAGATTGGGGACCCGAGACCCAGCGCCGGACTCACCCTGCAGCCCCCCGCCACCTGGGCCGCTAGGGGGCCCGCCTGTCATTCAGGGCGGGAGAACGGGCAGGGCCTTCTGTGACCCAGGCAACCTTCGAAGCCCACACCCCCCCCCCCCCCGCTCCAAAATGTTCTGGGCCCAGGCTCCAGCTCGCCAGCGCCCTCACTCTGCCCGCCCCTCCACTCGCTGCACAGCGGGCATTTCGGGCCTGCCGGCATCCTTCTTGCTAACCCTAACCCTAGGTCAGTCCCCGAGAGGCCCCTCACAAGGGGCCTGGGGCTGCAACGCTGGGATTGGGGACCCCCGAGCCCCAGGGCCAGACTAACACTGCTGCCGTCCACCACCTGGGCCACTAGGGGCGCTGTCTCTCATTGAGGGCTGGAGAAGGGGCAGGGCCCTCCAAGCCCCCGCGGACCTTCGATGGCCCCCCGCCCCAAAGCGCTTGGGCCCACGTTCCCACTCCTCAGCGCCCTCAGCTCGGCCTGCCCCTCGGCTCGCTGCACATCCAGCAGATCGGGCTTGCCGGACTCCTGGGGGCTAACCCGAGCTCTAGGTGGCCTCCTGAGGGGCCCCATCCATGGGGCCTGGCGCCCTAACGCCGGGGATTGGGAACCTCCGAACCCCAGGACTGGACTCACCCTGCAGCCCACCGCCACCTGGGCCGTAGGGGTGCCACCGGCCATTCAGGGCTGGAGAACGGGTAGGGCCCTCCGAGTCCCCGGCTAGCTTCGAAGGCCCCGTGCGCCAAAACACTTGGGCCCACGCTCCCTCTCTCCAGCGCCCTCCCCTCGGCCCCACCCCCCCGCTCGCCACACCGCCGGTGGATCCTGCCTGCCGACGTCCTGGGGGCTAACCCTAAGCCCAGGTGGGCCCCCGGGGGCCCCTCCCAAGGGGCCTGCCACCGCAACTCCAGGCATTGGGGACCCCCAGCCCCAGGGCAAGACTAACACTGCTGCCCCTCCACCACCTGGGCACTAGGGGCGCTGCCGCTCATTCAGGGCTGGAGAAGGGGCAGGGCCCTCTGAGCCCCCGCCGACCTTCGATGGCCCCCCGCCCCAAAGCGCTTAGGCCCACGTTCCCACCAGTCAGCGCCCTCACCTCAAGCGGCCCCTCCGCTCGAAAGACAGCAGGCGGATCGGACCTGCCGGCCACCTGGGGGTAACCTTAACCCTAGGGCGGTCCCCGAGGGGCCCCTCCCAAGGGGCCTTGCGCAGCCACGCCGGGGATCCTGGACGTCTTAGCCCCAGGGCCGGACTCACCCTGCAGCCCCCTGGCACCCGGGCTGCTAGGGCACCGCCGGTCATTCAGGCGGGAGAAGGGGCAGGGCCCTCCGAGCCCCCGACCTCCTTCGAAGGCCCCCGCGCCAAAATCTGTGGGCCCGGGGTCCCGCTTGCCAGCTCCCTCCCCTCCGACCCGCCCCACCGCGAGCCACACAGCCAGGGGATTGGGCCTGAAGGCCTCCTGGGGGCTAACACGAACCCTAGGTGGGACCCCGAGGGGCCCCTCCCAAGGGGCTTGGCGACCCAACGCCGGGGATTGGGAACCACTGAACCCCAGCGCTGGAATCACCCTGCAGCCCCCCGCCACTCTGGCCGCTAGGGGCGCCGCCGATCATTCAGGCGGGAGAAGGAGCAGGGCCCACCTAGCCCCTGATGACCTTCGAAGGCCCCCGCGCCAAAACGGTTGGGACCACGCTCCCTCTCCTCAGCACCCTCAGCTCGGCCTACCCCTCTGCTCGCCGCACATCCAGCAGGTCGGGCTTGCCGGCCTCCCGGGGGCTAACACTAACTCTAGGTGGGCTCCTGAGGGGCCCCACCCAAGGGGCCTGGCGCCTCAACGCCGGAGATTGGGGACCCGAGACCCAGCGCCGGACTCACCCTGCAGCCCCCCGCCACCTGGGCCGCTAGGGGGCCCGCCTGTCTTTCAGGGCAGGAGAACGGGCAGGGCCGTCTGTGCCCCAGGCAACCTTCGAAGCCCCCACCCCCCCCCCCCCGGGCTCCAAAATGTTCTGGGCCCAGGCTCCAGCTCGCCAGCGCCCTCACTCTGCCGCCCCTCCACTCGCTGCACAGCGGGCATTTCGGGCCTGCCGGCATCCTTCTTGCTAACCCTAACCCTAGGTCAGTCCCCGAGAGGCCCCTCACAAGGGGCCTGAGGCTGCAACGCTGGGGATTGGGGACCCCCGAGCCCCAGGGCCAGACTAACACTGCTGCCGTCCACCACCTGGGCCACTAGGGGCGCTGTCTCTCATTCAGGGCTGGAGAAGGGGCAGGGCCCTCCAAGCCCCCGCGGACCTTCGATGGCCCCCTGCCCCGAAGCGCTTGGGCCCACGTTCCCACTCCTCAGCGCCCTCAGCTCGGCCTGCCCCTCCGCTCGCTGCACATCCAGCAGATCGGGCTTGCCGGACTCCTGGGGGCTAACCCGAGCTCTAGGTGGCCTCCTGAGGGGCCCCATCCATGGGGCCTGGCGCCCTAACGCCGGGGATTGGGAACCTCCGAACCCCAGGACTGGACTCACCCTGCAGCCCACCGCCACCTGGGCCGTAGGGGGGCCACCGGCCATTCAGGGCTGGAGAACGGGTAGGGCCCTTCGAGTCCCCGGCTAGCTTCGAAGGCCCCGTGCGCCAAAACACTTGGGCCCAGGTTCCCTCTCTCCAGCGCCCTCCCCTCGGGCCCCACCCCCCCCGCTCGCCACACCGCCGGTGGATCCTGCCTGCCGGCGTCCTGGGGGCTAACCCTAAGCCCAGGTGGGCCCCCGGGGGGCCCCTCCCAAGGGGCCTGCCACCGCAACTCCAGGCATTGGGGACCCCTAGCCCCAGGGCAAGATTAACACTGCTGCCCCTCCACCACCTGGGCACTAGGGGCGCTGCCGCTCATTCAGGGCTGGAGAAGGGCAGGGCCCTCTGAGCCCCCGCCGACCTTCGATGGCCCCCCGCCCCAAAGCGCTTAGGCCCACGTTCCCACCAGTCAGCGCCCTCACCTCAAGCGGCCCCTCCGCTCGAAAGACAGCAGGCGGATCGGACCTGCCGGACACCTGGGGGTAACCTTAACCCTAGGGCGGTCCCCGAGGGGCCCCTCCCAAGGGGCCTTGCGCAGCCACGCCGGGGATCCTGGCCGTCTTAGCCCCAGGGCCGGACTCACCCTGCAGCCCCCTGGCACCCGGGCTGCTAGGGGCACCGACGGTCATTCAGGCGGGAGAAGGGGCAGGGCCCTCCGAGCCCCCGACCTCCTTCGAAGGCCCCCGCGCCAAAACCTGTGGGCCCGGGGTCCCGCTTGCCAGCTCCCTCCCCTCGACCCGCCCCACCGCGAGCCACACAGCCAGGGGATTGGGCCTGAAGGCCTCCTGGGGGCTAACACAAACCCTAGGTGGGACCCCGAGGGGCCCCTCCCAAGGGGCTTGGCGACCCAACGCCGGGGATTGGGAACCACTGAACCCCAGCGCTGGAATCACCCTGCAGCCCCCCGCCACTCTGGCCGCTAGGGGCGCCGCCGATCATTCAGGCGGGGAGAAGGAGCAGGGCCCACCTAGCCCCTGATGACCTTCGAAGGCCCCCGCGCCAAAACGGTTGGGCCCACGCTCCCTCTCCTCAGCACCCTCAGCTCGGCCTACCCCTCTGCTCGCCGCACATCCAGCAGGTCGGGCTTGCCGGCCTCCCGGGGGCTAACACTAACTCTAGGTGGGCTCCTGAGGGGCCCCACCCAAGGGGCCTGGCGCCTCAACGCCGGAGATTTGGGGACCCGAGACCCAGCGCCGGACTCACCCTGCAGCCCCCCCGCCACCTGGGCCGCTAGGGGGCCCGCCTGTCTTTCAGGGCGGGAGAACGGGCAGGGCCGTCTGTGCCCCAGGCAACCTTCGAAGCCCCCACCCCCACCCCACCACCCCGCTCCAACATGTTCTGGGCCCAGGCTCCAGCTCGCCAGCGCCCTCACTCTGCCCGCCCCTCCATTCGCTGCACAGCGGGTATTTCGGGCCTGCCGGCATCCTTCTTGCTAACCCTAACCCTAGGTCAGTCCCCGAGAGGCCCCTCACAAGGGGCCTGGGGCTGCAACGCTGGGGATTGGGGACCCCCGAGCCCCAGGGCCAGACTAACACTGCTGCCGTCCACCACCTGGGCCACTAGGGGCGCTGTCTCTCATTCAGGGCTGGAGAAGGGGCAGGGCCCTCCAAGACCCCGCGGACCTTCGATGGCCCCCTGCCCCAAAGCGCTTGGGCCCACGTTCCCACTCCTCAGCGCCCTCAGCTCGGCCTGCCCCTCCGCTCGCTGCACATCCAGCAGATCAGGCTTGCCGGACTCCTGGGGGCTAACCCGAGCTCTAGGTGGCCTCCTGAGGGGCCCCATCCATGGGGCCTGGCGCCCTAACGCCGGGGATTGGGAACCTCCGAACCCCAGGACTGGACTCACCCTGCAGCCCACCGCCACCTGGGCCGTAGGGGCGCCACCGGCCATTCAGGGCTGGAGAACGGGTAGGGCCCTCCGAGTCCCCGGCTAGCTTCGAAGGCCCCGTGCGCCAAAACACTTGGGCCCTTGCTCCCTCTCTCCAGCGCCCTCCCCTCGGCCCCACCCCCCCGCTCGCCACACCGCCGGTGGATCCTGCCTGCCGACGTCCTGGGGGCTAACCCTAAGCCCAGGTGGGCCCCCGGGGGGCCCCTCCCAAGGGGCCTGCCACCGCAACTCCAGGCATTGGGGACCCCCAGCCCCAGGGCAAGACTAACACTGCTGCCCCTCCACCACCTGGGCACTAGGGGCGCTGCCGCTCATTCAGGGCTGGAGAAGGGGCAGGGACCTCTGAGCCCCCGCCGACCTTCGATGGCCCCCCGCCCCAAAGCGCTTAGGCCCACGTTCCCACCAGTCAGCGCCCTCACCTCAAGCGGCCCCTCCGCTCGAAAGACAGCAGGCGGATCGGACCTGCCGGCCACCTGGGGGTAACCTTAACCCTAGGGCGGTCCCCGAGGGGCCCCTCCCAAGGGGCCTTGCGCAGCCACGCCTGGGATCCTGGACGTCTTAGCCCCAGGGCCGGACTCACCCTGCAGCCCCCTGGCACCCGGGCTGCTAGGGGCACCGCCGGTCATTGAGGCGGGAGAAGGGGCAGGGCCCTCCGAGCCCCCGACCTCCTTCGAAGGCCCCCGCGCCAAAACCTGTGGGCCCGGGGTCCCGCTTGCCAGCTCCCTCCCCTCGACCCGCCCCACCGCGAGCCACACAGCCAGGGGATTGGGCCTGAAGGCCTCCTGGGGGCTAACACGAACCCTAGGTGGGACCCCGAGGGGCCCCTCCCAAGGGGCTTGGCGACCCAACGCCGGGGATTGGGAACCACTGAACCCCAGCGCTGGAATCACCCTGCAGCCCCCCGCCACTCTGGCCGCTAGGGGCGCCGCCGATCATTCAGGCGGGAGAAGGAGCAGGGCCCACCTAGCCCCTGATGACCTTCGAAGGCCCCCGCGCCAAAACGGTTGGGCCCACGCTCCCTCTCCTCAGCACCCTCAGCTCGGCCTACCCCTCTGCTCGCCGCACATCCAGCAGGTCGGGCTTGCCGGCCTCCCGGGGGCTAACACTAACTCTAGGTGGGCTCCTGAGGGGCCCCACCCAAGGGGCCTGGCGCCTCAACGCCGGAGATTGGGGACCCGAGACCCAGCGCCGGACTCACCCTGCAGCCCCCCCGCCACCTGGGCCGCTAGGGGGCCCGCCTGTCTTTCAGGGCGGGAGAACGGGCAGGGCCGTCTGTGCCCCAGGCAACCTTCGAAGCCCCCCCCCCCCCCCCCCGCTCCAAAATGTTCTGGGCCCAGGCTCCAGCTCGCCAGTGCCCTCACTCTGCCCGCCCCTCCACTCGCTGCACAGCGGGTATTTCGGGCCTGCCGGCATCCTTCTTGCTAACCCTAACCCTAGGTCAGTCCCCGAGAGGCCCCTCACAAGGGGCCTGGGGCTGCAACGCTGGGGATTGGGGACCCCCGAGCCCCAGGGCCAGACTAACACTGCTGCCGTCCACCACCTGGGCCACTAGGGGCGCTGTCTCTCATTCAGGGCTGGAGAAGGGGCAGGGCCCTCCAAGCCCCCCGGACCTTCGATGGCCCACCGCCCCAAAGCGCTTGGGCCCACGTTCCCACTCCTCAGCGCCCTCAGCTCGGCCTGCCCCTCCGCTCGCTGCACATCCAGCAGATCGGGCTTGCCGGACTCCTGGGGGCTAACCCGAGCTCTAGGTGGCCTCCTGAGGGGCCCCATCCATGGGGCCTGGCGCCCTAACGCCGGGGATTGGGAACCTCCGAACCCCAGGACTGGACTCACCCTGCAGCCCACCGCCACCTGGGCCGTAGGGGCGCCACCGGCCATTCAGGGCTGAAGAACGGGTAGGGCCCTCCGAGTCCCCGGCTAGCTTCGAAGGCCCCGTGCGCCAAAACACTTGGGCCTAGGCTCCCTCTCTCCAGCGCCCTCCCCTCGGCCCCACCCCCCCCGCTCGCCACACCCGCCGGTGGATCCTGCCTACCGGCGTCCTGGGGTCTAACCCTAAGCCCAGGTGGGCCCCGGGGGGCCCCTCCCAAGGGGCCTGCCACCGCAACTCCACGCATTGGGGACCCCCAGCCCCAGGGCAAGACTAACACTGCTGCCCCTCCACCACCTGGGCACTAGGGGTGCTGCCGCTCATTCAGGGCTGGAGAAGGGGCAGGGCCCTCTGAGCCCCCGCCGACCTTCGATGGCCCCCTGCCCCAAAGCGCTTAGGCCCACGTTCCCACCAGTCAGCGCCCTCACCTCAAGCGGCCCCTCCGCTCGAAAGACAGCAGGCGGATCGGACCTGCCGGACACCTGGGGGTAACCTTAACCCTAGGGCGGTCCCCGAGGGGCCCCTCCCAAGGGGCCTTGCGCAGCCACGCCGGGGATCCTGGCCGTCTTAGCCCCAGGGGCGGACTCACCCTGCAGCCCCCTGGCACCCGGGCTGCTAGGGGCACCGCCGGTCATTCAGGCGGGAGAAGGGGCAGGGCCCTCCGAGCCCCCGACCTCCTTCGAAGGCCCCCGCGCCAAAACCTGTGGGCCCGGGGTCCCGCTTGCCAGCTCCCTCCCCTCGACCCGCCCCACCGCGAGCCACACAGCCAGGGGATTGGGCCTGAAGGCCTCCTGGGGGCTAACACAAACCCTAGGTGGGACCCCGAGGGGCCCCTCCCAAGGGGCTTGGCGACCCAACGCCGGGGATTGGGAACCACTGAACCCCAGCGCTGGAATCACCCTGCAGCCCCCCGCCACTCTGGCCGCTAGGGGCGCCGCCGATCATTCAGGCGGGAGAAGGAGCAGGGCCCACCTAGCCCCTGATGACCTTCGAAGGCCCCCGCGCCAAAACGGTTGGGCCCACGCTCCCTCTCCTCAGCACCCTCAGCTCGGCCTACCCCTCTGCTCGCCGCACATCCAGCAGGTCGGGCTTGCCGGCCTCCCGGGGGCTAACACTAACTCTAGGTGGGCTCCTGAGGGGCCCCACCCAAGGGGCCTGGCGCCTCAACGCCGGAGATTGGGGACCCGAGACCCAGCGCCGGACTCACCCTGCAGCCCCCTGCCACCTGGGCCGCTAGGGGGCCCGCCTGTCATTCAGGGCGGGAGAACGGGCAGGGCCGTCTGTGCCCCAGGCAACCTTCGAAGCCCCCCCCCCCCCCCCCCCCGCTCCAAAATGTTCTGGGCCCAGGCTCCAGCTCGCCAGCGCCCTCACTCTGCCCGCCCCTCCACTCGCTGCACAGCGGGTATTTCGGGCCTGCCGGCATCCTTCTTGCTAACCCTAACCCTAGGTCAGTCCCCGAGAGGCCCCTCACAAGGGGCCTGGGGCTGCAACGCTGGGGATTGGGGACCCCCGAGCCCCAGGGCCAGACTAACACTGCTGCCGTCCACCACCTGGGCCACTAGGGGCGCTGTCTCTCATTCAGGGCTGGAGAAGGGGCAGGGCCCTCCAAGCCCCCGCGGACCTTCGATGGCCCCCTGCCCCAAAGCGCTTGGGCCCACGTTCCCACTCCTCAGCGCCCTCAGCTCGGCCTGCCCCTCCGCTCGCTGCACATCCAGCAGATCGGGCTTGCCGGACTCCTGGGGGCTAACCCGAGCTCTAGGTGGCCTCCTGAGGGGCCCCATCCATGGGGCCTGGCGCCCTAACGCCGGGGATTGGGAACCTCCGAACCCCAGGACTGGACTCACCCTGCAGCCCACCGCCACCTGGGCCGTAGGGGCGCCACCGGCCATTCAGGGCTGGAGAACGGGTAGGGCCCTCCGAGTCCCCGGCTAGCTTCGAAGGCCCCGTGCGCCAAAACACTTGGGCCCACGCTCCCTCTCTCCAGCGCCCTCCCCTCGGCCCCACCCCCCCGCTCGCCACACCGCCGGTGGATCCTGCCTGCCGGCGTCCTGGAGGCTAACCCTAAGCCCAGGTGGGCCCCCGGGGGGCCCCTCCCAAGGGGCCCTGCCACCGCAACTCCAGGCATTGGGGACCCCCAGCCCCAGGGCAAGACTAACACTGCTGCCCCTCCACCACCTGGGCACTAGGGGCGCTGCCGCTCATTCAGGGCTGGAGAAGGGGCAGGGCCCTCTGAGCCCCCGCCGACCTTCGATGGCCCCCCGCCCCAAAGCGCTTAGGCCCACGTTCCCACCAGTCAGCGCCCTCACCTCAAGCGGCCCCTCCGCTCGAAAGACAGCAGGCGGATCGGACCTGCCGGCCACCTGGGGGTAACCTTAACCCTAGGGCGGTCCCCGAGGGGCCCCTCCCAAGGGGCCTTGCGCAGCCACGCCGGGGATCCTGGCCGTCTTAGCCCCAGGGCCGGACTCACCCTGCAGCCCCCTGGCACCCGGGCTGCTAGGGGCACCGACGGTCATTCAGGCGGGAGAAGGGGCAGGGCCCTCCGAGCCCCCGACCTCCTTCGAAGGCCCCCCGCGCCAAAACCTGTGGGCCCGGGGTCCCGCTTGCCAGCTCCCTCCCCTCGACCCGCCCCACCGCGAGCCACACAGCCAGGGGATTGGCCTGAAGGCCTCCTGGGGGCTAACACAAACCCTAGGTGGGACCCCGAGGGGCCCCTCCCAAGGGGCTTGGCGACCCAACGCCGGGGATTGGGAACCACTGAACCCCAGCGCTGGAATCACCCTGCAGCCCCCCGCCACTCTGGCCGCTAGGGGCGCCCGCCGATCATTCAGGCGGGAGAAGGAGCAGGGCCCACCTAGCCCCTGATGACCTTCGAAGGCCCCCGCGCCAAAACGGTTGGGCCCACGCTCCCTCTCCTCAGCACCCTCAGCTCGGCCTACCCCTCTGCTCGCCGCACATCCAGCAGGTCGGGCTTGCCGGCCTCCCGGGGGCTAACACTAACTCTAGGTGGGCTCCTGAGGGGCCCCACCCAAGGGGCCTGGCGCCTCAACGCCGGAGATTGGGGACCCGAGACCCAGCGCCGGACTCACCCTGCAGCCCCCCGCCACCTGGGCCGCTAGGGGGCCCGCCTGTCTTTCAGGGCGGGAGAACGGGCAGGGCCGTCTGTGCCCCAGGCAACCTTCGAAGCCCCCACCCCCACCCCACCCCCCCGCTCCAACATGTTCTGGGCCCAGGCTCCAGCTCGCCAGCGCCCTCACTCTGCCCGCCCCTCCACTCGCTGCACAGCGGGCATTTCGGGCCTGCCGGCATCCTTCTTGCTAACCCTAACCCTAGGTCAGTCCCCGAGAGGCCCCTCACAAGGGGCCTGAGGCTGCAACGCTGGGGATTGGGGACCCCCGAGCCCCAGGGCCAGACTAACACTGCTGCCGTCCACCACCTGGGCCACTAGGGGCGCTGTCTCTCATTCAGGGCTGGAGAAGGGGCAGGGCCCTCCAAGCCCCCGCGGACCTTCGATGGCCCCCTGCCCCGAAGCGCTTGGGCCCACGTTCCCACTCCTCAGCGCCCTCAGCTCGGCCTGCCCCTCCGCTCGCTGCACATCCAGCAGATCGGGCTTGCCGGACTCCTGGGGGCTAACCCGAGCTCTAGGTGGCCTCCTGAGGGGCCCCATCCATGGGGCCTGGCGCCCTAACGCCGGGGATTGGGAACCTCCGAACCCCAGGACTGGACTCACCCTGCAGCCCACCGCCACCTGGGCCGTAGGGGCGCCACCGGCCATTCAGGGCTGGAGAACGGGTAGGGCCCTCCGAGTCCCCGGCTAGCTTCGAAGGCCCCGTGCGCCAAAACACTTGGGCCCAGGCTCCCTCTCTCCAGCGCCCTCCCCTCGGCCCCACCCCCCCGCTCGCCACACCGCCGGTGGATCCTGCCTGCCGGCGTCCTGGGGGCTAACCCTAAGCCCAGGTGGGCCCCCGGGGGGCCCCTCCCAAGGGGCCTGCCACCGCAACTCCAGGCATTGGGGACCCCTAGCCCCAGGGCAAGATTAACACTGCTGCCCCTCCACCACCTGGGCACTAGGGGCGCTGCCGCTCATTCAGGGCTGGAGAAGGGGCAGGGCCCTCTGAGCCCCCGCCGACCTTCGATGGCCCCCCCGCCCCAAAGCGCTTAGGCCCACGTTCCCACCAGTCAGCGCCCTCACCTCAAGCGGCCCCTCCGCTCGAAAGACAGCAGGCGGATCGGACCTGCCGGCCACCTGGGGGTAACCTTAACCCTAGGGCGGTCCCCGAGGGGCCCCTCCCAAGGGGCCTTGCGCAGCCACGCCGGGGATCCTGGCCGTCTTAGCCCCAGGGCCGGACTCACCCTGCAGCCCCCTGGCACCCGGGCTGCTAGGGGCACCGCCGGTCATTCAGGCGGGAGAAGGGGCAGGGCCCTCCGAGCCCCCGACCTCCTTCGAAGGCCCCCGCGCCAAAACCTGTGGGCCCGGGGTCCCGCTTGCCAGCTCCCTCCCCTCGACCCGCCCCACCGCGAGCCACACAGCCAGGGGATTGGGCCTGAAGGCCTCCTGGGGGCTAACACAAACCCTAGGTGGGACCCCGAGGGGCCCCTCCCAAGGGGCTTGGCGACCCAACGCCGGGGATTGGGAACCACTGAACCCCAGCGCTGGAATCACCCTGCAGCCCCCCCGCCACTCTGGCCCCTAGGGGCGCCGCCGATCATTCAGGCGGGAGAAGGAGCAGGGCCCACCTAGCCCCTGATGACCTTCGAAGGCCCCCGCGCCAAAACGGTTGGGCCCACGCTCCCTCTCCTCAGCACCCTCAGCTCGGCCTACCCCTCTGCTCGCCGCACATCCAGCAGGTCGGGCTTGCCGGCCTCCCGGGGGCTAACACTAACTCTAGGTGGGCTCCTGAGGGGCCCCACCCAAGGGGCCTGGCGCCTCAACGCCGGAGATTGGGGACCCGAGACCCAGCGCCGGACTCACCCTGCAGCCCCCCGCCACCTGGGCCGCTAGGGGGCCCGCCTGTCTTTCAGGGCGGGAGAACGGGCAGGGCCGTCTGTGCCCCAGGCAACCTTCGAAGCCCCCACCCCCACCCCACCCCCCCGCTCCAACATGTTCTGGGCCCAGGCTCCAGCTCGCCAGCGCCCTCACTCTGCCCGCCCCTCCACTCGCTGCACAGCGGGCATTTCGGGCCTGCCGGCATCCTTCTTGCTAACCCTAACCCTAGGTCAGTCCCCGAGAGGCCCCTCACAAGGGGCCTGGGGCTGCAACGCTGGGGATTGGGGACCCCCGAGCCCCAGGGCCAGACTAACACTGCTGCCGTCCACCACCTGGGCCACTAGGGGCGCTGTCTCTCATTCAGGGCTGGAGAAGGGGCAGGGCCCTCCAAGCCCCCGCGGACCTTCGATGGCCCCCCCGCCCCGAAGCGCTTGGGCCCACGTTCCCACTCCTCAGCGCCCTCAGCTCGGCCTGCCCCTCCGCTCGCTGCACATCCAGCAGATCGGGCTTGCCGGACTCCTGGGGGCTAACCCGAGCTCTAGGTGGCCTCCTGAGGGGCCCCATCCATGGGGCCTGGCGCCCTAACGCCGGGGATTGGGAACCTCCGAACCCCAGGACTGGACTCACCCTGCAGCCC
This sequence comes from Ursus arctos, assembly GCF_023065955.2. Lineage (NCBI taxonomy): Eukaryota > Metazoa > Chordata > Mammalia > Carnivora > Ursidae > Ursus > Ursus arctos. Next base: position 31,525 of record NW_026622825.1, read on the forward strand.
ACCGCCACCTGGGCCGTAGGGGCGCCACCGGCCATTCAGGGCTGGAGAACGGGTAGGGCCCTCCGAGTCCCCGGCTAGCTTCGAAGGCCCCGTGCGCCAAAACACTTGGGCCCAGGCTCCCTGTCTCCAGCGCCCTCCCCTCGGCCCCACCCCCCCGCTCGCCACACCGCCGGTGGATCCTGCCTGCCGGCGTCCTGGGGGCTAACCCTAAGCCCAGGTGGGCCCCCGGGGGCCCCTCCCAAGGGGCCTGCCACCGCAACTCCAGGCATTGGGGACCCCCAGCCCCAGGGCAAGACTAACACTGCTGCCCCTCCACCACCTGGGCACTAGGGGCGCTGCCGCTCATTCAGGGCTGGAGAAGGGGCAGGGCCCTCTGAGCCCCCGCCGACCTTCGATGGCCCCCCGCCCCAAAGCGCTTAGGCCCACGTTCCCACCAGTCAGCGCCCTCACCTCAAGCGGCCCCTCCGCTCGAAAGACAGCAGGCGGATCGGACCTGCTGGCCACCTGGGGGTAACCTTAACCCTAGGGCGGTCCCCGAGGGGCCCCTCCCAAGGGGCCTTGCGCAGCCACGCCGGGGATCCTGGACGTCTTAGCCCCAGGGCCGGACTCACCCTGCAGCCCCCTGGCACCCGGGCTGCTAGGGGCACCGCCGGTCATTCAGCCGGGAGAAGGGGCAGGGCCCTCCGAGCCCCCGACCTCCTTCGAAGGCCCCCGCGCCAAAACCTGTGGGCCCGGGGTCCTGCTTGCCAGCTCCCTCCCCTCGACATGCCCCACCGCGAGCCACACAGCCAGGGGATTGGGCCTGAAGGCCTCCTGGGGGCTAACACGAACCATAGGTGGGACCCCGAGGGGCCCCTCCCAAGGGGCTTGGCGACCCAACGCCGGGGATTGGGAACCACTGAACCCCAGCGCTGGAATCACCCTGCAGCCCCCCGCCACTCTGGCCGCTAGGGGCGCCGCCGATCATTCAGGCGGGAGAAGGAGCAGGGCCCACCTAGCCCCTGATGATCTTCGAAGGCCCCCGCGCCAAAACGGTTGGGCCCACGCTCCCTCTCCTCAGCACCCTCAGCTCGGCCTACCCCTCTGCTCGCCGCACATCCAGCAGGTCGGGCTTGCCGGCCTCCCGGGGGCTAACACTAACTCTAGGTTGGCTCCTGAGAGGCCCCACCGAAGGGGCCTGGCGCCTCAACGCCGGAGATTGGGGACCCGAGACCCAGCGCCGGACTCACCCTGCAGCCCCCCGCCACCTGGGCCGCTAGGGGGCCCGCCTGTCATTCAGGGCGGGAGAACGGGCAGGGTCTTCTGTGCCCCAGGCAACCTTCGAAGCCCAACCCCCCCCCCCCCCCCCCCCGCTCCAAAATGTTCTGGGCCCAGGCTCCAGCTCGCCAGCGCCCTCACTCTGCCCGCCCCTCCACTCGCTGCACAGCGGGCATTTCGGGCCTGCCGGCATCCTTCTTGCTAACCCTAACCCTAGGTCAGTCCCCGAGAGGCCCCTCACAAGGGGCCTGGGGCTGCAACGCTGGGGATTGGGGACCCCCGAGCCCCAGGGCCAGACTAACACTGCTGCCGTCCACCACCTGGGCCACTAGGGGCGCTGTCTCTCATTCAGGGCTGGAGAAGGGGCAGGGCTCTCCAAGCCCCCGCGGACCTTCGATGGCCCCCTGCCCCAAAGCGCTTGGGCCCACGTTCCCACTCCTCAGCGCCCTCAGCTCGGCCTGCCCCTCCGCTCGCTGCACATCCAGCAGATCGGGCTTGCCGGACTCCTGGGGGCTAACCCGAGCTCTAGGTGGCCTCCTGAGGGGCCCCATCCATGGGGCCTGGCGCCCTAACGCCGGGGATTGGGAACCTCCGAACCCCAGGACTGGACTCACCCTGCAGCCCACCGCCACCTGGGCCGTAGGGGCGCCACCGGCCATTCAGGGCTGGAGAACGGGTAGGGCCCTCCGAGTCCCCGGCTAGCTTCGGAGGCCCCGTGCGCCAAAACACTTGGGCCCAGGCTCCCTCTCTCCAGCGCCCTCCCCTCGGCCCCACCCCCCCGCTCGCCACACCAGCGGTGGATCCTGCCTGCCGGCGTCCTGGGGGCTAACCCTAAGCCCAGGTGGGCCCCCGGGGGGCCACTCCCAAGGGGCCTGCCACCGCAACTCCAGGCATTGGGGACCCCTAGCCCCAGGGCAAGATTAACACTGCTGCCCCTCCACCACCTGGGCACTAGGGGCGCTGCCGCTCATTCAGGGCTGGAGAAGGGGCAGGGCCCTCTGAGCCCCCGCCGACCTTCGATGGCCCCCCGCCCCAAAGCGCTTAGGCCCACGTTCCCACCAGTCAGCGCCCTCACCTCAAGCGGCCCCTCCGCTCGAAAGACAGCAGGCGGATCGGACCTGCCGGCCACCTGGGGGGTAACCTTAACCCTAGGGCGGTCCCCGAGGGGCCCCTCCCAAGGGGCCTTGCGCAGCCACGCCGGGGATCCTGGCCGTCTTAGCCCCAGGGGCGGACTCACCCTGCAGCCCCCTGGCACCCGGGCTGCTAGGGGCACCGCCGGTCATTCAGGCGGGAGAAGGGGCAGGGCCCTCCGAGCCCCCGACCTCCTTCGAAGGCCCCCGCGCCAAAACCTGTGGGCCCGGGGTCCCGCTTGCCAGCTCCCTCCCCTCGACCCGCCCCAACGCGAGCCTCACAGCCAGGGGATTGGGCCTGAAGGCCTCCTGGGGGCTAACACAAACCCTAGGTGGGACCCCGAGGGGCCCCTCCCAAGGGGCTTGGCGACCCAACGCCGGGGATTGGGAACCACTGAACCCCAGCGCTGGAATCACCCTGCAGCCCCCCGCCACTCTGGCCGCTAGGGGCGCCGCCGATCATTCAGGCGGGAGAAGGAGCAGGGCCCACCTAGCCCCTGATGACCTTCGAAGGCCCCCGCGCCAAAACGGTTGGGCCCACGCTCCCTCTCCTCAGCACCCTCAGCTCGGCCTACCCCTCTGCTCGCCGCACATCCAGCAGGTCGGGCTTGCCGGCCTCCCGGGGGCTAACACTAACTCTAGGTGGGCTCCTGAGGGGCCCCACCCAAGGGGCCTGGCGCCTCAACGCCGGAGATTGGGGACCCGAGACCCAGCGCCGGACTCACCCTGCAGATCCCCGCCACCTGGGCCGCTAGGGGGCCCGCCTGTCATTCAGGGCGGGAGAACGGGCAGGGCCGTCTGTGCCCCAGGCAACCTTCGAAGCCCCCCCCCCCCCGCTCCAAAATGTTCTGGGCCCAGGCTCCAGCTCGCCAGCGCCCTCACTCTGCCCGCCCCTCCACTCGCTGCACAGCGGGTATTTCGGGCCTGCCGGCATCCTTCTTGCTAACCCTAACCCTAGGTCAGTCCCCGAGAGGCCCCTCACAAGGGGCCTGGGGCTGCAACGCTGGGGATTGGGGACCCCCGAGCCCCAGGGCCAGACTAACACTGCTGCCGTCCACCACCTGGGCCACTAGGGGCGCTGTCCTCTCATTCAGGGCTGGAGAAGGGGCAGGGCCCTCCAAGCCCCCGCGGACCTTCGATGGCCCCCTGCCCCAAAGCGCTTGGGCCCACGTTCCCACTCCTCAGCGCCCTCAGCTCGGCCTGCCCCTCCGCTCGCTGCACATCCAGCAGATCGGGCTTGCCGGACTCCTGGGGGCTAACCCGAGCTCTAGGTGGCCTCCTGAGGGGCCCCATCCATGGGGCCTGGCGCCCTAACGCCGGGGATTGGGAACCTCCGAACCCCAGGACTGGACTCACCCTGCAGCCCACCGCCACCTGGGCCGTAGGGGCGCCACCGGCCATTCAGGGCTGGAGAACGGGTAGGGCCCTCCGAGTCCCCGGCTAGCTTCGAAGGCCCCGTGCGCCAAAACACTTGGGCCCACGCTCCCTCTCTCCAGCGCCCTCCCCTCGGCCCCACCCCCCCGCTCGCCACACCGCCGGTGGATCCTGCCTGCCGGCGTCCTGGGGGCTAACCCTAAGCCCAGGTGGGCCCCCGGGGGGCCCCTCCCAATGGGCCTGCCACCGCAACTCCAGGCATTGGGGACCCCCAGCCCCCAGGGCAAGACTAACACTGCTGCCCCTCCACCACCTGGGCACTAGGGGCGCTGCCGCTCATTCAGGGCTGGAGAAGGGGCAGGGCCCTCTGAGCCCCCGCCGACCTTCGATGGCCCCCCGCCCCAAAGCGCTTAGGCCCACGTTCCCACCAGTCAGCGCCCTCACCTCAAGCGGCCCCTCCGCTCGAAAGACAGCAGGCGGATCGGACCTGCCGGCCACCTGGGGGTAACCTTAACCCTAGGGCGGTCCCCGAGGGGCCCCTCCCAAGGGGCCTTGCGCAGCCACGCCGGGGATCCTGGCCGTCTTAGCCCCAGGGCCGGACTCACCCTGCAGCCCCCTGGCACCCGGGCTGCTAGGGGCACCGACGGTCATTCAGGCGGGAGAAGGGGCAGGGCCCTCCGAGCCCCCGACCTCCTTCGAAGGCCCCCGCGCCAAAACCTGTGGGCCAGGGGTCCCGCTTGCCAGCTCCCTCCCCTCGACCCGCCCCACCGCGAGCCACACAGCCAGGGGATTGGGCCTGAAGGCCTCCTGGGGGCTAACACAAACCCTAGGTGGGACCCCGAGGGGCCCCTCCCAAGGGGCTTGGCGACCCAACGCCGGGGATTGGGAACCACTGAACCCCAGCGCTGGAATCACCCTGCAGCCCCCCGCCACTCTGGCCGCTAGGGGCGCCGCCGATCATTCAGGCGGGAGAAGGAGCAGGGCCCACCTAGCCCCTGATGACCTTCGAAGGCCCCCGCGCCAAAACGGTTGGGCCCACGCTCCCTCTCCTCAGCACCCTCAGCTCGGCCTACCCCTCTGCTCGCCGCACATCCAGCAGGTCGGGCTTGCCGGCCCTCCCGGGGGCTAACACTAACTCTAGGTGGGCTCCTGAGGGGCCCCACCCAAGGGGCCTGGCGCCTCAACGCCGGAGATTGGGGACCCGAGACCCAGCGCCGGACTCACCCTGCAGCCCCCCGCCACCTGGGCCGCTAGGGGGCCCGCCTGTCTTTCAGGGCGGGAGAACGGGCAGGGCCGTCTGTGCCCCAGGCAACCTTCGAAGCCCCCCACCCCCACCCCACCCCCCCGCTCCAACATGTTCTGGGCCCAGGCTCCAGCTCGCCAGCGCCCTCACTCTGCCCGCCCCTCCACTCGCTGCACAGCGGGCATTTCGGGCCTGCCGACATCCTTCTTGCTAACCCTAACCCTAGGTCAGTCCCCGAGAGGCCCCTCACAAGGGGCCTGGGGCTGCAACGCTGGGGATTGGGGACCCCCGAGCCCCAGGGCCAGACTAACACTGCTGCCGTCCACCACCTGGGCCACTAGGGGCGCTGTCTCTCATTCAGGGCTGGAGAAGGGGCAGGGCCCTCCAAGCCCCCGCGGACCTTCGATGGCCCCCCGCCCCGAAGCGCTTGGGCCCACGTTCCCACTCCTCAGCGCCCTCAGCTCGGCCTGCCCCTCCGCTCGCTGCACATCCAGCAGATCGGGCTTGCCGGACTCCTGGGGGCTAACCCGAGCTCTAGGTGGCCTCCTGAGGGGCCCCATCCATGGGGCCTGGCGCCCTAACGCCGGGGATTGGGAACCTCCGAACCCCAGGACTGGACTCACCCTGCAGCCCACCGCCACCTGGGCCGTAGGGGCGCCACCGGCCATTCAGGGCTGGAGAACGGGTAGGGCCCTCCGAGTCCCCGGCTAGCTTCGAAGGCCCCGTGCGCCAAAACACTTGGGCCCAGGCTCCCTGTCTCCAGCGCCCTCCCCTCGGCCCCACCCCCCCCGCTCGCCACACCGCCGGTGGATCCTGCCTGCCGGCGTCCTGGGGGCTAACCCTAAGCCCAGGTGGGCCCCCGGGGGCCCCTCCCAAGGGGCCTGCCACCGCAACTCCAGGCATTGGGGACCCCCAGCCCCAGGGCAAGACTAACACTGCTGCCCCTCCACCACCTGGGCACTAGGGGCGCTGCCGCTCATTCAGGGCTGGAGAAGGGGCAGGGCCCTCTGAGCCCCCGCCGACCTTCGATGGCCCCCCGCCCCAAAGCGCTTAGGCCCACGTTCCCACCAGTCAGCGCCCTCACCTCAAGCGGCCCCTCCGCTCGAAAGACAGCAGGCGGATCGGACCTGCTGGCCACCTGGGGGTAACCTTAACCCTAGGGCGGTCCCCGAGGGGCCCCTCCCAAGGGGCCTTGCGCAGCCACGCCGGGGATCCTGGCCGTCTTAGCCCCAGGGGCGGACTCACCCTGCAGCCCCCTGGCACCCGGGCTGCTAGGGGCAACCGCCGGTCATTCAGGCGGGAGAAGGGGCAGGGCCTCCGAGCCCCCGACCTCCTTCGAAGGCCCCCGCGCCAAAACCTGTGGGCCCGGGGTCCCGCTTGCCAGCTCCCTCCCCTCGACCCGCCCCACCGCGAGCCACACAGCCAGGGGATTGGGCCTGAAGGCCTCCTGGGGGCTAACACAAACCCTAGGTGGGACCCCGAGGGGCCCCTCCCAAGGGGCTTGGCGACCCAACGCCGGGGATTGGGAACCACTGAACCCCAGCGCTGGAATCACCCTGCAGCCCCCCGCCACTCTGGCCGCTAGGGGCGCCGCCGATCATTCAGGCGGGAGAAGGAGCAGGGCCCACCTAGCCCCTGATGACCTTCGAAGGCCCCCGCGCCAAAACGGTTGGGCCCACGCTCCCTCTCCTCAGCACCCTCAGCTCGGCCTACCCCTCTGCTCGCCGCACATCCAGCAGGTCGGGCTTGCCGGCCTCCCGGGGGCTAACACTAACTCTAGGTGGGCTCCTGAGGGGCCCCACCCAAGGGGCCTGGCGCCTCAACGCCGGAGATTGGGGACCCGAGACCCAGCGCCGGACTCACCCTGCAGCCCCCCGCCACCTGGGCCGCTAGGGGGCCCGCCTGTCTTTCAGGGCGGGAGAACGGGCAGGGCCGTCTGTGCCCCAGGCAACCTTCGAAGCCCCCACCCCCACCCCACCCCCCCGCTCCAACATGTTCTGGGCCCAGGCTCCAGCTCGCCAGCGCCCTCACTCTGCCCGCCCCTCCACTCGCTGCACAGCGGGCATTTCGGGCCTGCCGGCATCCTTCTTGCTAACCCTAACCCTAGGTCAGTCCCCGAGAGGCCCCTCACAAGGGGCCTGGGGCTGCAACGCTGGGGATTGGGGACCCCGAGCCCCAGGGCCAGACTAACACTGCTGCCGTCCACCACCTGGGCCACTAGGGGCGCTGTCTCTCATTCAGGGCTGGAGAAGGGGCAGGGCCCTCCAAGCCCCCGCGGACCTTCGATGGCCCCCTGCCCCGAAGCGCTTGGGCCCACGTTCCCACTCCTCAGCGCCCTCAGCTCGGCCTGCCCCTCCGCTCGCTGCACATCCAGCAGATCGGGCTTGCCGGACTCCTGGGGGCTAACCCGAGCTCTAGGTGGCCTCCTGAGGGGCCCCATCCATGGGCCTGGCGCCCTAACGCCGGGGATTGGGAACCTCCGAACCCCAGGACTGGACTCACCCTGCAGCCCACCGCCACCTGGGCCGTAGGGGCGCCACCGGCCATTCAGGGCTGGAGAACGGGTAGGGCCCTCCGAGTCCCCGGCTAGCTTCGAAGGCCCCGTGCGCCAAAACACTTGGGCCCAGGCTCCCTGTCTCCAGCGCCCTCCCCTCGGCCCCACCCCCCCGCTCGCCACACCGCCGGTGGATCCTGCCTGCCGGCGTCCTGGGGGCTAACCCTAAGCCCAGGTGGGCCCCCGGGGGGCCCCTCCCAAGGGGCCTGCCACCGCAACTCCAGGCATTGGGGACCCCTAGCCCCAGGGCAAGATTAACACTGCTGCCCCTCCACCACCTGGGCACTAGGGGCGCTGCCGCTCATTCAGGGCTGGAGAAGGGGCAGGGCCCTCTGAGCCCCCCGCCGACCTTCGATGGCCCCCCCGCCCCAAAGCGCTTAGGCCCACGTTCCCACCAGTCAGCGCCCTCACCTCAAGCGGCCCCTCCGCTCGAAAGACAGCAGGCGGATCGGACCTGCCGGCCACCTGGGGGTAACCTTAACCCTAGGGCGGTCCCCGAGGGGCCCCTCCCAAGGGGCCTTGCGCAGCCACGCCGGGAATCCTGGCCGTCTTAGCCCCAGGGCCGGACTCACCCTGCAGCCCCCTGGCACCCGGGCTGCTAGGGGCACCGACGGTCATTCAGGCCATTCAGGCGGGAGAAGGGGCAGGGCCCTCCGAGCCCCCGACCTCCTTCGAAGGCCCCCGCGCCAAAACCTGTGGGCCCGGGGTCCCGCTTGCCAGCTCCCTCCCCTCGACCCGCCCCACCGCGAGCCACACAGCCAGGGGATTGGGCCTGAAGGCCTCCTGGGGGCTAACACAAACCCTAGGTGGGACCCCGAGGGGCCCCTCCCAAGGGGCTTGGCGACCCAACGCCGGGGATTGGGAACCACTGAACCCCAGCGCTGGAATCACCCTGCAGCCCCCCGCCTCTCTGGCCGCTAGGGGCGCCGCCGATCATTCAGGCGGGAGAAGGAGCAGGGCCCACCTAGCCCCTGATGACCTTCGAAGGCCCCCGCGCCAAAACGGTTGGGCCCACGCTCCCTCTCCTCAGCACCCTCAGCTCGGCCTACCCCTCTGCTCGCCGCACATCCAGCAGGTCGGGCTTGCCGGCCTCCCGGGGGCTAACACTAACTCTAGGTGGGCTCCTGAGGGGCCCCACCCAAGGGGCCTGGCGCCTCAACGCCGGAGATTGGGGACCCGAGACCCAGCGCCGGACTCACCCTGCAGCCCCCCGCCACCTGGGCCGCTAGGGGGCCCGCCTGTCTTTCAGGGCGGGAGAACGGGCAGGGCCGTCTGTGCCCCAGGCAACCTTCGAAGCCCCCACCCCCACCCCACCCCCCCGCTCCAACATGTTCTGGGCCCAGGCTCCAGCTCGCCAGCGCCCTCACTCTGCCCGCCCCTCCACTCGCTGCACAGCGGGCATTTCGGGCCTGCCGGCATCCTTCTTGCTAACCCTAACCCTAGGTCAGTCCCCGAGAGGCCCCTCACAAGGGGCCTGGGGCTGCAACGCTGGGGATTGGGGACCCCCGAGCCCCAGGGCCAGACTAACACTGCTGCCGTCCACCACCTGGGCCACTAGGGGCGCTGTCTCTCATTCAGGGCTGGAGAAGGGGCAGGGCCCTCCAAGCCCCCGCGGACCTTCGATGGCCCCCCGCCCCGAAGCGCTTGGGCCCACGTTCCCACTCCTCAGCGCCCTCAGCTCGGCCTGCCCCTCCGCTCGCTGCACATCCAGCAGATCGGGCTTGCCGGACTCCTGGGGGCTAACCCGAGCTCTAGGTGGCCTCCTGAGGGGCCCCATCCATGGGGCCTGGCGCCCTAACGCCGGGGATTGGAACCTCCGAACCCCAGGACTGGACTCACCCTGCAGCCCACCGCCACCTGGGCCGTAGGGGCGCCACCGGCCATTCAGGGCTGGAGAACGGGTAGGGCCCTCCGAGTCCCCGGCTAGCTTCGAAGGCCCCGTGCGCCAAAACACTTGGGCCCAGGCTCCCTGTCTCCAGCGCCCTCCCCTCGGCCCCACTCCCCCGCTCGCCACACCGCCGGTGGATCCTGCCTGCCGGCGTCCTGGGGGCTAACCCTAAGCCCAGGTGGGCCCCCGGGGGCCCCTCCCAAGGGGCCTGCCACCGCAACTCCAGGCATTGGGGACCCCCAGCCCCAGGGCAAGACTAACACTGCTGCCCCTCCACCACCTGGGCACTAGGGGCGCTGCCGCTCATTCAGGGCTGGAGAAGGGGCAGGGCCCTCTGAGCCCCCGCCGACCTTCGATGGCCCCCCGCCCCAAAGCGCTTAGGCCCACGTTCCCACCAGTCAGCGCCCTCACCTCAAGCGGCCCCTCCGCTCGAAAGACAGCAGGCGGATCGGACCTGCTGGCCACCTGGGGGTAACCTTAACCCTAGGGCGGTCCCCGAGGGGCCCCTCCCAAGGGGCCTTGCGCAGCCACGCCGGGGATCCTGGACGTCTTAGCCCCAGGGCCGGACTCACCCTGCAGCCCCCTGGCACCCGGGCTGCTAGGGGCACCGCCGGTCATTCAGGCGGGAGAAGGGGCAGGGCCCTCCGAGCCCCCGACCTCCTTCGAAGGCCCCCGCGCCAAAACCTGTGGGCCCGGGGTCCCGCTTGCCAGCTCCCTCCCCTCGACACGCCCCACCGCGAGCCTCACAGCCAGGGGATTGGGCCTGAAGGCCTCCTGGGGGCTAACACGAACCCTAGGTGGGACCCCGAGGGGCCCCTCCCAAGGGGCTTGGCGACCCAACGCCGGGGATTGGGAACCACTGAACCCCAGCGCTGGAATCACCCTGCAGCCCCCCGCCACTCTGGCCGCTAGGGGCGCCGCCGATCATTCAGGCGGGAGAAGGAGCAGGGCCCACCTAGCCCCTGATGACCTTCGAAGGCCCCCGCGCCAAAACGGTTGGGCCCACGCTCCCTCTCCTCAGCACCCTCAGCTCGGCCTACCCCTCTGCTCGCCGCACATCCAGCAGGTCGGGCTTGCCGGCCTCCCGGGGGCTAACACTAACTCTAGGTTGGCTCCTGAGAGGCCCCACCGAAGGGGCCTGGCGCCTCAACGCCGGAGATTGGGGACCCGAGACCCAGCGCCGGACTCACCCTGCAGCCCCCCGCCACCTGGGCCGCTAGGGGGCCCGCCTGTCATTCAGGGCGGGAGAACGGGCAGGGTCTTCTGTGACCCAGGCAACCTTCGAAGCCCAACCCCCCCCCCCCCCCCCCGCTCCAAAATGTTCTGGGCCCAGGCTCCAGCTCGCCAGCGCCCTCACTCTGCCCGCCCCTCCACTCGCTGCACAGCGGGCATTTCGGGCCTGCCGGCATCCTTCTTGCTAACCCTAACCCTAGGTCAGTCCCCGAGAGGCCCCTCACAAGGGGCCTGGGGCTGCAACGCTGGGGATTGGGGACCACCGAGCCCCAGGGCCAGACTAACACTGCTGCCGTCCACCACCTGGGCCACTAGGGGCGCTGTCTCTCATTCAGGGCTGGAGAAGGGGCAGGGCTCTCCAAGCCCCCAAGGACCTTCGATGGCCCCCTGCCCCGAAGCGCTTGGGCCCACGTTCCCACTCCTCAGCGCCCTCAGCTCGGCCTGCCCCTCCGCTCGCTGCACATCCAGCAGATCGGGCTTGCCGGACTCCTGGGGGCTAACCCGAGCTCTAGGTGGCCTCCTGAGGGGCCCCATCCATGGGGCCTGGCGCCCTAACGCCGGGGATTGGGAACCTCCGAACCCCAGGACTGGACTCACCCTGCAGCCCACCGCCACCTGGGCCGTAGGGGCGCCACCGGCCATTCAGGGCTGGAGAACGGGTAGGGCCCTCCGAGTCCCCGGCTAGCTTCGAAGGCCCCGTGCGCCAAAACACTTGGGCCCAGGCTCCCTCTCTCCAGCGCCCTCCCCTCGGCCCCACCCCCCCGCTCGCCACACCGCCGGTGGATCCTGCCTGCCGGCGTCCTGGGGGCTAACCCTAAGCCCAGGTGGGCCCCCGGGGGGCCCCTCCCAAGGGGCCTGCCACCGCAACTCCAGGCATTGGGGACCCCTAGCCCCAGGGCAAGATTAACACTGCTGCCCCTCCACCACCTGGGCACTAGGGGCGCTGCCGCTCATTCAGGGCTGGAGAAGGGGCAGGGCCCTCTGAGCCCCCGCCGACCTTCGATGGCCCCCCGCCCCAAAGCGCTTAGGCCCACGTTCCCACCAGTCAGCGCCCTCACCTCAAGCGGCCCCTCCGCTCGAAAGACAGCAGGCGGATCGGACCTGCCGGCCACCTGGGGGTAACCTTAACCCTAGGGCGGTCCCCGAGGGGCCCCTCCCAAGGGGCCTTGCGCAGCCACGCCGGGGATCCTGGCCGTCTTAGCCCCAGGGCCGGACTCACCCTGCAGCCCCCTGGCACCCGGGCTGCTAGGGGCACCGACGGTCATTCAGGCGGGAGAAGGGGCAGGGCCCTCCGAGCCCCCGACCTCCTTCGAAGGCCCCCGCGCCAAAACCTGTGGGCCCGGGGTCCCGCTTGCCAGCTCCCTCCCCTCGACCCGCCCCACCGCGAGCCACACAGCCAGGGGATTGGGCCTGAAGGCCTCCTGGGGGCTAACATAAACCCTAGGTGGGACCCCGAGGGGCCCCTCCCAAGGGGCTTGGCGACCCAACGCCGGGGATTGGGAACCACTGAACCCCAGCGCTGGAATCACCCTGCAGCCCCCCGCCACTCTGGCCGCTAGGGGCGCCGCCGATCATTCAGGCGGGAGAAGGAGCAGGGCCCACCTAGCCCCTGATGACCTTCGAAGGCCCCCGCGCCAAAACGGTTGGGCCCACGCTCCCTCTCCTCAGCACCCTCAGCTCGGCCTACCCCTCTGCTCGCCGCACATCCAGCAGGTCGGGCTTGCCGGCCTCCCGGGGGCTAACACTAACTCTAGGTGGGCTCCTGAGGGGCCCCACCCAAGGGGCCTGGCGCCTCAACGCCGGAGATTGGGGACCCGAGACCCAGCGCCGGACTCACCCTGCAGCCCCCCGCCACCTGGGCCGCTAGGGGGCCCGCCTGTCTTTCAGGGCGGGAGAACGGGCAGGGCCGTCTGTGCCCCAGGCAACCTTCGAAGCCCCCACCCCCACCCCACCCCCCCGCTCCAACATGTTCTGGGCCCAGGCTCCAGCTCGCCAGCGCCCTCACTCTGCCCGCCCCTCCACTCGCTGCACAGCGGGCATTTCGGGCCTGCCGACATCCTTCTTGCTAACCCTAACCCTAGGTCAGTCCCCGAGAGGCCCCTCACAAGGGGCCTGGGGCTGCAACGCTGGGGATTGGGGACCCCTGAGCCCCAGGGCCAGACTAACACTGCTGCCGTCCACCACCTGGGCCACTAGGGGCGCTGTCTCTCATTCAGGGCTGGAGAAGGGGCAGGGCCCTCCAAGCCCCCGCGGACCTTCGATGGCCCCCCGCCCCGAAGCGCTTGGGCCCACGTTCCCACTCCTCAGCGCCCTCAGCTCGGCCTGCCCCTCCGCTCGCTGCACATCCAGCAGATCGGGCTTGCCGGACTCCTGGGGGCTAACCCGAGCTCTAGGTGGCCTCCTGAGGGGCCCCATCCATGGGGCCTGGCGCCCTAACGCCGGGGATTGGGAACCTCCGAACCCCAGGACTGGACTCACCCTGCAGCCCACCGCCACCTGGGCCGTAGGGGCGCCACCGGCCATTCAGGGCTGGAGAACGGGTAGGGCCCTCCGAGTCCCCGGCTAGCGTCGAAGGCCCCGTGCGCCAAAACACTTGGGCCCAGGCTCCCTCTCTCCAGCGCCCTCCCCTCGGCCCCACCCCCCCGCTCGCCACACCGCCGGTGGATCCTGCCTGCCGGCGTCCTGGGGGCTAACCCTAAGCCCAGGTGGGCCCCCGGGGGCCCCTCCCAAGGGGCCTGCCACCGCAACTCCAGGCATTGGGGACCCCCAGCCCCAGGGCAAGACTAACACTGCTGCCCCTCCACCACCTGGGCACTAGGGGCGCTGCCGCTCATTCAGGGCTGGAGAAGGGGCAGGGCCCTCTGAGCCCCCGCCGACCTTCGATGGCCCCCCGCCCCAAAGCGCTTAGGCCCACGTTCCCACCAGTCAGCGCCCTCACCTCAAGCGGCCCCTCCGCTCGAAAGACAGCAGGCGGATCGGACCTGCCGGCCACCTGGGGGTAACCTTAACCCTAGGGCGGTCCCCGAGGGGCCCCTCCCAAGGGGCCTTGCGCAGCCACGCCGGGGATCCTGGCCAAGGGGCCTTGCGCAGCCACGCCGGGGATCCTGGCCGTCTTAGCCCCAGGGCCGGACTCACCCTGCAGCCCCCTGGCACCCGGGCTGCTAGGGGCACCGACGGTCATTCAGGCGGGAGAAGGGGCAGGGCCCTCCGAGCCCCCGACCTCCTTCGAAGGCCCCCGCGCCAAAACCTGTGGGCCCGGGGTCCCGCTTGCCAGCTCCCTCCCCTCGACCCGCCCCACCGCGAGCCACACAGCCAGGGGATTGGGCCTGAAGGCCTCCTGGGGGCTAACATAAACCCTAGGTGGGACCCCGAGGGGCCCCTCCCCAAGGGGCTTGGCGACCCAACGCCGGGGATTGGGAACCACTGAACCCCAGCGCTGGAATCACCCTGCAGCCCCCCGCCACTCTGGCCGCTAGGGGCGCCGCCCGATCATTCAGGCGGGAGAAGGAGCAGGGCCCACCTAGCCCCTGATGACCTTCGAAGGCCCCCCGCGCCAAAACGGTTGGGCCCACGCTCCCTCTCCTCAGCACCCTCAGCTCGGCCTACCCCTCTGCTCGCCGCACATCCAGCAGGTCGGGCTTGCCGGCCTCCCGGGGGCTAACACTAACTCTAGGTGGGCTCCTGAGGGGCCCCACCCAAGGGGCCTGGCGCCTCAACGCCGGAGATTGGGGATCCGAGACCCAGCGCCGGACTCACCCTGCAGCCCCCCGCCACCTGGGCCGCTAGGGGGCCCGCCTGTCTTTCAGGGCGGGAGAACGGGCAGGGCCGTCTGTGCCCCAGGCAACCTTCGAAGCCCCCACCCCCACCCCACCCCCCCCGCTCCAACATGTTCTGGGCCCCAGGCTCCAGCTCGCCAGCGCCCTCACTCTGCCCGCCCCTCCACTCGCTGCACAGCGGGCATTTCGGGCCTGCCGACATCCTTCTTGCTAACCCTAACCCTAGGTCAGTCCCCGAGAGGCCCCTCACAAGGGGCCTGGGGCTGCAACGCTGGGGATTGGGGACCCCTGAGCCCCAGGGCCAGACTAACACTGCTGCCGTCCACCACCTGGGCCACTAGGGGCGCTGTCTCTCATTCAGGGCTGGAGAAGGGGCAGGGCCCTCCAAGCCCCCGAGGACCTTCGATGGCCCCCCGCCCCCGAAGCGCTTGGGCCCACGTTCCCACTCCTCAGCGCCCTCAGCTCGGCCTGCCCCTCCGCTCGCTGCACATCCAGCAGATCGGGCTTGCCGGACTCCTGGGGGCTAACCCGAGCTCTAGGTGGCCTCCTGAGGGGCCCCATCCATGGGGCCTGGCGCCCTAACGGCGGGGATTGGGAACCTCCGAACCCCAGGACTGGACTCACCCTGCAGCCCACCGCCACCTGGGCCGTAGGGGCGCCACCGGCCATTCAGGGCTGGAGAACGGGTAGGGCCCTCCGAGTCCCCGGCTAGCGTCGAAGGCCCCCGTGCGCCAAAACACTTGGGCCCAGGCTCCCTCTCTCCAGCGCCCCTCCCCTCGGCCCCACCCCCCCGCTCGCCACACCGCCGGTGGATCCTGCCTGCCGGCGTCCTGGGGGCTAACCCTAAGCCCAGGTGGGCCCCCGGGGCCCCTCCCAAGGGGCCTGCCACCGCAACTCCAGGCATTGGGGACCCCCAGCCCCAGGGCAAGACTAACACTGCTGCCCCTCCACCACCTGGGCACTAGGGGCGCTGCCGCTCATTCAGGGCTGGAGAAGGGGCAGGGCCCTCTGAGCCCCCGCCGACCTTCGATGGCCCCCCGCCCCAAAGCGCTTAGGCCCACGTTCCCACCAGTCAGCGCCCTCACCTCAAGCGGCCCCTCCGCTCGAAAGACAGCAGGCGGATCGGACCTGCCGGCCACCTGGGGGTAACCTTAACCCTAGGGCGGTCCCCGAGGGGCCCCTCCCAAGGGGCCTTGCGCAGCCACGCGGGGATCCTGGACGTCTTAGCCCCAGGGCCGGACTCACCCTGCAGCCCCCTGGCACCCGGGCTGCTAGGGGCACCGCCGGTCATTCAGGCGGGAGAAGGGGCAGGGCCCTCCGAGCCCCCGACCTCCTTCGAAGGCCCCCGCGCCAAAACCTGTGGGCCCGGGGTCCCGCTTGCCAGCTCCCTCCCCTCGACCCGCCCCAACGCGAGCCACACAGCCAGGGGATTGGGCCTGAAGGCCTCCTGGGGGCTAACACGAACCCTAGGTGGGACCCCGAGGGGCCCCTCCCAAGGGGCTTGGCGACCCAACGCCGGGGATTGGGAACCACTGAACCCCAGCGCTGGAATCACCCTGCAGCCCCCCGCCACTCTGGCCGCTAGGGGCGCCGCCGATCATTCAGGCGGGAGAAGGAGCAGGGCCCACCTAGCCCCTGATGACCTTCGAAGGCCCCCGCGCCAAAAACGGTTGGGCCCACGCTCCCTCTCCTCAGCACCCTCAGCTCGGCCTACCCCTCTGCTCGCCGCACATCCAGCAGGTCGGGCTTGCCGGCCTCCCGGGGGCTAACACTAACTCTAGGTTGGCTCCTGAGAGGCCCCACCGAAGGGGCCTGGCGCCTCAACGCCGGAGATTGGGGACCCGAGACCCAGCGCCGGACTCACCCTGCCAGCCCCCCGCCACCTGGGCCGCTAGGGGGCCCGCCTGTCATTCAGGGCGGGAGAACGGGCAGGGTCTTCTGTGACCCAGGCAACCTTCGAAGCCCAACCCCCCCCCCCCCCCCCCGCTCCAAAATGTTCTGGGCCCAGGCTCCAGCTCGCCAGCGCCCTCACTCTGCCCGCCCCTCCACTCGCTGCACAGCGGGCATTTCGGGCCTGCCGGCATCCTTCTTGCTAACCCTAACCCTAGGTCAGTCCCCGAGAGGCCCCTCACAAGGGGCCTGGGGCTGCAACGCTTGGGATTGGGGACCCCCGAGCTCCAGGGCCAGACTAACACTGCTGCCGTCCACCACCTGGGCCACTAGGGGCGCTGTCTCTCATTCAGGGCTGGAGAAGGGGCAGGGCTCTCCAAGCCCCCGCGGACCTTCGATGGCCCCCTGCCCCGAAGCGCTTGGGCCCCACGTTCCCACTCCCTCAGCGCCCTCAGCTCGGCCTGCCCCTCCGCTCGCTGCACATCCAGCAGATCGGGCTTGCCGGACTCCTGGGGGCTAACCCGAGCTCTAGGTGGCCTCCTGAGGGGCCCCATCCATGGGACCTGGCGCCCTAACGCCGGGGATTGGGAACCTCCGAACCCCAGGACTGGACTCACCCTGCAGCCCACCGCCACCTGGGCCGTAGGGGCGCCACCGGCCATTCAGGGCTGGAGAACGGGTAGGGCCCTCCGAGTCCCCGGCTAGCTTCGAAGGCCCCGTGCGCCAAAACACTTGGGCCCACGCTCCCCTCTCTCCAGCGCCCTCCCCCTCGGCCCCACCCCCCCCGCTCGCCACACCGCCGGTGGATCCTGCCTGCCGGCGTCCTGGGGGCTAACCCTAAGCCCAGGTGGGCCCCCGGGGGCCCCTCCCAAGGGGCCTGCCACCGCAAATCCAGGCATTGGGGACCCCCAGCCCCAGGGCAAGACTAACACTGCTGCCCCTCCACCACCTGGGCACTAGGGGCGCTGCCGCTCATTCAGGGCTGGAGAAGGGGCAGGGCCCTCTGAGCCCCCGCCGACCTTCGATGGCCCCCCGCCCCAAAGCGCTTAGGCCCACGTTCCCACCAGTCAGCGCCCTCACCTCAAGCGGCCCCTCCGCTCGAAAGACAGCAGGCGGATCGGACCTGCCGGCCACCTGGGGGTAACCCTTAACCCTAGGGCGGTCCCCGAGGGGCCCCTCCCAAGGGGCCTTGCGCAGCCCACGCCGGGGAATCCTGGCCGTCTTAGCCCCAGGGCCGGACTCACCCTGCAGCCCCCTGGCACCCGGGCTGCTAGGGGCACCGCCGGTCATTCAGGCGGGAGAAGGGGCAGGGCCCTCCGAGCCCCCGACCTCCTTCGAAGGCCCCCGCGCCAAAACCTGTGGGCCCGGGGTCCCGCTTGCCAGCTCCCTCCCCTCGACCCGCCCCACCCGCGAGCCACACAGCCAGGGGATTGGGCCTGAAGGCCTCCTGGGGGCTAACACAAACCCTAGGTGGGACCCCCGAGGGGCCCCTCCCAAGGGGCTTGGCGACCCAACGCCGGGGATTGGGAACCACTGAACCCCAGCGCTGGAATCACCCTGCAGCCCCCCGCCACTCTGGCCGCTAGGGGCGCCGCCGATCATTCAGGCGGGAGAAGGAGCAGGGCCCACCTAGCCCCTGATGACCTTCGAAGGCCCCCGCGCCAAAACGGTTGGGCCCACGCTCCCTCTCCTCAGCACCCTCAGCTCGGCCTACCCCTCTGCTCGCCGCACATCCAGCAGGTCGGGCTTGCCGGCCTCCCGGGGGCTAACACTAACTCTAGGTGGGCTCCTGAGGGGCCCCACCCAAGGGGCCTGGCGCCTCAACGCCGGAGATTGGGGACCCGAGACCCAGCGCCGGACTCACCCTGCAGCCCCCCGCCACCTGGGCCGCTAGGGGGCCCGCCTGTCTTTCAGGGCGGGAGAACGGGCAGGGCCGTCTGTGCCCCAGGCAACCTTCGAAGCCCCCACCCCCACCCCACCCCCCCGCTCCAACATGTTCTGGGCCCAGGCTCCAGCTCGCCAGCGCCCCTCACTCTGCCCGCCCCTCCACTCGCTGCACAGCGGGCATTTCGGGCCTGCCGGCATCCTTCTTGCTAACCCTAACCCTAGGTCAGTCCCCGAGAGGCCCCTCACAAGGGGCCTGGGGCTGCAACGCTGGGGATTGGGGACCCCCGAGCCCCAGGGCCAGACTAACACTGCTGCGTCCACCACCTGGGCCACTAGGGGCGCTGTCTCTCATTCAGGGCTGGAGAAGGGGCAGGGCCCTCCAAGCCCCCGCGGACCTTCGATGGCCCCCTGCCCCGAAGCGCTTGGGCCCACGTTCCCACTCCTCAGCGCCCTCAGCTCGGCCTGCCCCTCCGCTCGCTGCACATCCAGCAGATCGGGCTTGCCGGACTCCTGGGGGCTAACCCGAGCTCTAGGTGGCCTCCTGAGGGGCCCCATCCATGGGGCCTGGCGCCCTAACGCCGGGGATTGGGAACCTCCGAACCCCAGGACTGGACTCACCCTGCAGCCCACCGCCACCTGGGCCGTAGGGGCGCCACCGGCCATTCAGGGCTGGAGAACGGGTAGGGCCCTCCGAGTCCCCGGCTAGCTTCGAAGGCCCCGTGCGCCAAAAACACTTGGGCCCAGGCTCCCTGTCTCCAGCGCCCTCCCCCTCGGCCCCCACCCCCCCGCTCGCCACACCGCCGGTGGATCCTGCCTGCCGGCGTCCTGGGGGCTAACCCTAAGCCCAGGGGGGCCCCTCCCAAGGGGCCTGCCACCGCAACTCCAGGCATTGGGGACCCCTAGCCCCAGGGCAAGATTAACACTGCTGCCCCTCCACCACCTGGGCACTAGGGGCGCTGCCGCTCATTCAGGGCTGGAGAAGGGGCAGGGCCCTCTGAGCCCCCGCCGACCTTCGATGGCCCCCCCGCCCCAAAGCGCTTAGGCCCACGTTCCCACCAGTCAGCGCCCTCACCTCAAGCGGCCCCTCCGCTCGAAAGACAGCAGGCGGATCGGACCTGCCGGCCACCTGGGGGTAACCTTAACCCTAGGGCGGTCCCCGAGGGGCCCCTCCCAAGGGGCCTTGCGCAGCCACGCCGGGAATCCTGGCCGTCTTAGCCCCAGGGCCGGACTCACCCTGCAGCCCCCTGGCACCCGGGCTGCTAGGGGCACCGACGGTCATTCAGGCGGGAGAAGGGGCAGGGCCCTCCGAGCCCCCGACCTCCTTCGAAGGCCCCCGCGCCAAAACCTGTGGGCCCGGGGTCCCGCTTGCCAGCTCCCTCCCCTCGACCCGCCCCACCGCGAGCCACACAGCCAGGGGATTGGGCCTGAAGGCCTCCTGGGGGCTAACACAAACCCTAGGTGGGACCCCGAGGGGCCCCTCCCAAGGGGCTTGGCGACCCAACGCCGGGGATTGGGAACCACTGAACCCCAGCGCTGGAATCACCCTGCAGCCCCCCGCCTCTCTGGCCGCTAGGGGCGCCGCCGATCATTCAGGCGGGAGAAGGAGCAGGGCCCACCTAGCCCCTGATGACCTTCGAAGGCCCCCGCGCCAAAACGGTTGGGCCCACGCTCCCTCTCCTCAGCACCCTCAGCTCGGCCTACCCCTCTGCTCGCCGCACATCCAGCAGGTCGGGCTTGCCGGCCTCCCGGGGGCTAACACTAACTCTAGGTGGGCTCCTGAGGGGCCCCACCCAAGGGGCCTGGCGCCTCAACGCCGGAGATTGGGGACCCGAGACCCAGCGCCGGACTCACCCTGCAGCCCCCCGCCACCTGGGCCGCTAGGGGGCCCGCCTGTCTTTCAGGGCGGGAGAACGGGCAGGGCCGTCTGTGCCCCAGGCAACCTTCGAAGCCCCCACCCCCACCCCACCCCCCCGCTCCAACATGTTCTGGGCCCAGGCTCCAGCTCGCCAGCGCCCTCACTCTGCCCGCCCCTCCACTCGCTGCACAGCGGGCATTTCGGGCCTGCCGACATCCTTCTTGCTAACCCTAACCCTAGGTCAGTCCCCGAGAGGCCCCTCACAAGGGGCCTGGGGCTGCAACGCTGGGGATTGGGGACCCCCGAGCCCCAGGGCCAGACTAACACTGCTGCCGTCCACCACCTGGGCCACTAGGGGCGCTGTCTCTCATTCAGGGCTGGAGAAGGGGCAGGGCCCTCCAAGCCCCCGCGGACCTTCGATGGCCCCCCGCCCCGAAGCGCTTGGGCCCACGTTCCCACTCCTCAGCGCCCTCAGCTCGGCCTGCCCCTCCGCTCGCTGCACATCCAGCAGATCGGGCTTGCCGGACTCCTGGGGGCTAACCCGAGCTCTAGGTGGCCTCCTGAGGGGCCCCATCCATGGGGCCTGGCGCCCTAACGCCGGGGATTGGGAACCTCCGAACCCCAGGACTGGACTCACCCTGCAGCCCACCGCCACCTGGGCCGTAGGGGCGCCACCGGCCATTCAGGGCTGGAGAACGGGTAGGGCCCTCCGAGTCCCCGGCTAGCTTCGAAGGCCCCGTGCGCCAAAACACTTGGGCCCAGGCTCCCTGTCTCCAGCGCCCTCCCCTCGGCCCCACTCCCCCGCTCGCCACACCGCCGGTGGATCCTGCCTGCCGGCGTCCTGGGGGCTAACCCTAAGCCCAGGTGGGCCCCCGGGGGCCCCTCCCAAGGGGCCTGCCACCGCAACTCCAGGCATTGGGGACCCCCAGCCCCAGGGCAAGACTAACACTGCTGCCCCTCCACCACCTGGGCACTAGGGGCGCTGCCGCTCATTCAGGGCTGGAGAAGGGGCAGGGCCCTCTGAGCCCCCGCCGACCTTCGATGGCCCCCCGCCCCAAAGCGCTTAGGCCCACGTTCCCACCAGTCAGCGCCCTCACCTCAAGCGGCCCCTCCGCTCGAAAGACAGCAGGC
This sequence comes from Ursus arctos, assembly GCF_023065955.2. Classification (NCBI taxonomy): domain Eukaryota; kingdom Metazoa; phylum Chordata; class Mammalia; order Carnivora; family Ursidae; genus Ursus; species Ursus arctos. Next base: position 52,743 of record NW_026622825.1, read on the forward strand.
GGATCGGACCTGCTGGCCACCTGGGGGTAACCTTAACCCTAGGGCGGTCCCCGAGGGGCCCCTCCCAAGGGGCCTTGCGCAGCCACGCCGGGGATCCTGGACGTCTTAGCCCCAGGGCCGGACTCACCCTGCAGCCCCCTGGCACCCGGGCTGCTAGGGGCACCGCCGGTCATTCAGGCGGGAGAAGGGGCAGGGCCCTCCGAGCCCCCGACCTCCTTCGAAGGCCCCCGCGCCAAAACCTGTGGGCCCGGGGTCCCGCTTGCCAGCTCCCTCCCCTCGACACGCCCCACCGCGAGCCTCACAGCCAGGGGATTGGGCCTGAAGGCCTCCTGGGGGCTAACACGAACCCTAGGTGGGACCCCGAGGGGCCCCTCCCAAGGGGCTTGGCGACCCAACGCCGGGGATTGGGAACCACTGAACCCCAGCGCTGGAATCACCCTGCAGCCCCCCGCCACTCTGGCCGCTAGGGGCGCCGCCGATCATTCAGGCGGGAGAAGGAGCAGGGCCCACCTAGCCCCTGATGACCTTCGAAGGCCCCCGCGCCAAAACGGTTGGGCCCACGCTCCCTCTCCTCAGCACCCTCAGCTCGGCCTACCCCTCTGCTCGCCGCACATCCAGCAGGTCGGGCTTGCCGGCCTCCCGGGGGCTAACACTAACTCTAGGTTGGCTCCTGAGAGGCCCCACCGAAGGGGCCTGGCGCCTCAACGCCGGAGATTGGGGACCCGAGACCCAGCGCCGGACTCACCCTGCAGCCCCCCGCCACCTGGGCCGCTAGGGGGCCCGCCTGTCATTCAGGGCGGGAGAACGGGCAGGGTCTTCTGTGACCCAGGCAACCTTCGAAGCCCAACCCCCCCCCCCCCCCCCCGCTCCAAAATGTTCTGGGCCCAGGCTCCAGCTCGCCAGCGCCCTCACTCTGCCCGCCCCTCCACTCGCTGCACAGCGGGCATTTCGGGCCTGCCGGCATCCTTCTTGCTAACCCTAACCCTAGGTCAGTCCCCGAGAGGCCCCTCACAAGGGGCCTGGGGCTGCAACGCTGGGGATTGGGGACCACCGAGCCCCAGGGCCAGACTAACACTGCTGCCGTCCACCACCTGGGCCACTAGGGGCGCTGTCTCTCATTCAGGGCTGGAGAAGGGGCAGGGCTCTCCAAGCCCCCAAGGACCTTCGATGGCCCCCTGCCCCGAAGCGCTTGGGCCCACGTTCCCACTCCTCAGCGCCCTCAGCTCGGCCTGCCCCTCCGCTCGCTGCACATCCAGCAGATCGGGCTTGCCGGACTCCTGGGGGCTAACCCGAGCTCTAGGTGGCCTCCTGAGGGGCCCCATCCATGGGGCCTGGCGCCCTAACGCCGGGGATTGGGAACCTCCGAACCCCAGGACTGGACTCACCCTGCAGCCCACCGCCACCTGGGCCGTAGGGGCGCCACCGGCCATTCAGGGCTGGAGAACGGGTAGGGCCCTCCGAGTCCCCGGCTAGCTTCGAAGGCCCCGTGCGCCAAAACACTTGGGCCCAGGCTCCCTCTCTCCAGCGCCCTCCCCTCGGCCCCACCCCCCCGCTCGCCACACCGCCGGTGGATCCTGCCTGCCGGCGTCCTGGGGGCTAACCCTAAGCCCAGGTGGGCCCCCGGGGGGCCCCTCCCAAGGGGCCTGCCACCGCAACTCCAGGCATTGGGGACCCCTAGCCCCAGGGCAAGATTAACACTGCTGCCCCTCCACCACCTGGGCACTAGGGGCGCTGCCGCTCATTCAGGGCTGGAGAAGGGGCAGGGCCCTCTGAGCCCCCGCCGACCTTCGATGGCCCCCCGCCCCAAAGCGCTTAGGCCCACGTTCCCACCAGTCAGCGCCCTCACCTCAAGCGGCCCCTCCGCTCGAAAGACAGCAGGCGGATCGGACCTGCCGGCCACCTGGGGGTAACCTTAACCCTAGGGCGGTCCCCGAGGGGCCCCTCCCAAGGGGCCTTGCGCAGCCACGCCGGGGATCCTGGCCGTCTTAGCCCCAGGGCCGGACTCACCCTGCAGCCCCCTGGCACCCGGGCTGCTAGGGGCACCGACGGTCATTCAGGCGGGAGAAGGGGCAGGGCCCTCCGAGCCCCCGACCTCCTTCGAAGGCCCCCGCGCCAAAACCTGTGGGCCCGGGGTCCCGCTTGCCAGCTCCCTCCCCTCGACCCGCCCCACCGCGAGCCACACAGCCAGGGGATTGGGCCTGAAGGCCTCCTGGGGGCTAACATAAACCCTAGGTGGGACCCCGAGGGGCCCCTCCCAAGGGGCTTGGCGACCCAACGCCGGGGATTGGGAACCACTGAACCCCAGCGCTGGAATCACCCTGCAGCCCCCCGCCACTCTGGCCGCTAGGGGCGCCGCCGATCATTCAGGCGGGAGAAGGAGCAGGGCCCACCTAGCCCCTGATGACCTTCGAAGGCCCCCGCGCCAAAACGGTTGGGCCCACGCTCCCTCTCCTCAGCACCCTCAGCTCGGCCTACCCCTCTGCTCGCCGCACATCCAGCAGGTCGGGCTTGCCGGCCTCCCGGGGGCTAACACTAACTCTAGGTGGGCTCCTGAGGGGCCCCACCCAAGGGGCCTGGCGCCTCAACGCCGGAGATTGGGGACCCGAGACCCAGCGCCGGACTCACCCTGCAGCCCCCCGCCACCTGGGCCGCTAGGGGGCCCGCCTGTCTTTCAGGGCGGGAGAACGGGCAGGGCCGTCTGTGCCCCAGGCAACCTTCGAAGCCCCCACCCCCACCCCACCCCCCCGCTCCAACATGTTCTGGGCCCAGGCTCCAGCTCGCCAGCGCCCTCACTCTGCCCGCCCCTCCACTCGCTGCACAGCGGGCATTTCGGGCCTGCCGACATCCTTCTTGCTAACCCTAACCCTAGGTCAGTCCCCGAGAGGCCCCTCACAAGGGGCCTGGGGCTGCAACGCTGGGGATTGGGGACCCCTGAGCCCCAGGGCCAGACTAACACTGCTGCCGTCCACCACCTGGGCCACTAGGGGCGCTGTCTCTCATTCAGGGCTGGAGAAGGGGCAGGGCCCTCCAAGCCCCCGCGGACCTTCGATGGCCCCCCGCCCCGAAGCGCTTGGGCCCACGTTCCCACTCCTCAGCGCCCTCAGCTCGGCCTGCCCCTCCGCTCGCTGCACATCCAGCAGATCGGGCTTGCCGGACTCCTGGGGGCTAACCCGAGCTCTAGGTGGCCTCCTGAGGGGCCCCATCCATGGGGCCTGGCGCCCTAACGCCGGGGATTGGGAACCTCCGAACCCCAGGACTGGACTCACCCTGCAGCCCACCGCCACCTGGGCCGTAGGGGCGCCACCGGCCATTCAGGGCTGGAGAACGGGTAGGGCCCTCCGAGTCCCCGGCTAGCGTCGAAGGCCCCGTGCGCCAAAACACTTGGGCCCAGGCTCCCTCTCTCCAGCGCCCTCCCCTCGGCCCCACCCCCCCGCTCGCCACACCGCCGGTGGATCCTGCCTGCCGGCGTCCTGGGGGCTAACCCTAAGCCCAGGTGGGCCCCCGGGGGCCCCTCCCAAGGGGCCTGCCACCGCAACTCCAGGCATTGGGGACCCCCAGCCCCAGGGCAAGACTAACACTGCTGCCCCTCCACCACCTGGGCACTAGGGGCGCTGCCGCTCATTCAGGGCTGGAGAAGGGGCAGGGCCCTCTGAGCCCCCGCCGACCTTCGATGGCCCCCCGCCCCAAAGCGCTTAGGCCCACGTTCCCACCAGTCAGCGCCCTCACCTCAAGCGGCCCCTCCGCTCGAAAGACAGCAGGCGGATCGGACCTGCCGGCCACCTGGGGGTAACCTTAACCCTAGGGCGGTCCCCGAGGGGCCCCTCCCAAGGGGCCTTGCGCAGCCACGCCGGGGATCCTGGCCGTCTTAGCCCCAGGGCCGGACTCACCCTGCAGCCCCCTGGCACCCGGGCTGCTAGGGGCACCGACGGTCATTCAGGCGGGAGAAGGGGCAGGGCCCTCCGAGCCCCCGACCTCCTTCGAAGGCCCCCGCGCCAAAACCTGTGGGCCCGGGGTCCCGCTTGCCAGCTCCCTCCCCTCGACCCGCCCCACCGCGAGCCACACAGCCAGGGGATTGGGCCTGAAGGCCTCCTGGGGGCTAACATAAACCCTAGGTGGGACCCCGAGGGGCCCCTCCCAAGGGGCTTGGCGACCCAACGCCGGGGATTGGGAACCACTGAACCCCAGCGCTGGAATCACCCTGCAGCCCCCCGCCACTCTGGCCGCTAGGGGCGCCGCCGATCATTCAGGCGGGAGAAGGAGCAGGGCCCACCTAGCCCCTGATGACCTTCGAAGGCCCCCGCGCCAAAACGGTTGGGCCCACGCTCCCTCTCCTCAGCACCCTCAGCTCGGCCTACCCCTCTGCTCGCCGCACATCCAGCAGGTCGGGCTTGCCGGCCTCCCGGGGGCTAACACTAACTCTAGGTGGGCTCCTGAGGGGCCCCACCCAAGGGGCCTGGCGCCTCAACGCCGGAGATTGGGGATCCGAGACCCAGCGCCGGACTCACCCTGCAGCCCCCCGCCACCTGGGCCGCTAGGGGGCCCGCCTGTCTTTCAGGGCGGGAGAACGGGCAGGGCCGTCTGTGCCCCAGGCAACCTTCGAAGCCCCCACCCCCACCCCACCCCCCCGCTCCAACATGTTCTGGGCCCAGGCTCCAGCTCGCCAGCGCCCTCACTCTGCCCGCCCCTCCACTCGCTGCACAGCGGGCATTTCGGGCCTGCCGACATCCTTCTTGCTAACCCTAACCCTAGGTCAGTCCCCGAGAGGCCCCTCACAAGGGGCCTGGGGCTGCAACGCTGGGGATTGGGGACCCCTGAGCCCCAGGGCCAGACTAACACTGCTGCCGTCCACCACCTGGGCCACTAGGGGCGCTGTCTCTCATTCAGGGCTGGAGAAGGGGCAGGGCCCTCCAAGCCCCCGAGGACCTTCGATGGCCCCCCGCCCCGAAGCGCTTGGGCCCACGTTCCCACTCCTCAGCGCCCTCAGCTCGGCCTGCCCCTCCGCTCGCTGCACATCCAGCAGATCGGGCTTGCCGGACTCCTGGGGGCTAACCCGAGCTCTAGGTGGCCTCCTGAGGGGCCCCATCCATGGGGCCTGGCGCCCTAACGGCGGGGATTGGGAACCTCTGAACCCCAGGACTGGACTCACCCTGCAGCCCACCGCCACCTGGGCCGTAGGGGCGCCACCGGCCATTCAGGGCTGGAGAACGGGTAGGGCCCTCCGAGTCCCCGGCTAGCGTCGAAGGCCCCGTGCGCCAAAACACTTGGGCCCAGGCTCCCTCTCTCCAGCGCCCTCCCCTCGGCCCCACCCCCCCGCTCGCCACACCGCCGGTGGATCCTGCCTGCCGGCGTCCTGGGGGCTAACCCTAAGCCCAGGTGGGCCCCCGGGGGCCCCTCCCAAGGGGCCTGCCACCGCAACTCCAGGCATTGGGGACCCCCAGCCCCAGGGCAAGACTAACACTGCTGCCCCTCCACCACCTGGGCACTAGGGGCGCTGCCGCTCATTCAGGGCTGGAGAAGGGGCAGGGCCCTCTGAGCCCCCGCCGACCTTCGATGGCCCCCCGCCCCAAAGCGCTTAGGCCCACGTTCCCACCAGTCAGCGCCCTCACCTCAAGCGGCCCCTCCGCTCGAAAGACAGCAGGCGGATCGGACCTGCCGGCCACCTGGGGGTAACCTTAACCCTAGGGCGGTCCCCGAGGGGCCCCTCCCAAGGGGCCTTGCGCAGCCACGCGGGGATCCTGGACGTCTTAGCCCCAGGGCCGGACTCACCCTGCAGCCCCCTGGCACCCGGGCTGCTAGGGGCAACCGCCGGTCATTCAGGCGGGAGAAGGGGCAGGGCCCTCCGAGCCCCCGACCTCCTTCGAAGGCCCCCGCGCCAAAACCTGTGGGCCCGGGGTCCCGCTTGCCAGCTCCCTCCCCTCGACCCGCCCCAACGCGAGCCACACAGCCAGGGGATTGGGCCTGAAGGCCTCCTGGGGGCTAACACGAACCCTAGGTGGGACCCCGAGGGGCCCCTCCCAAGGGGCTTGGCGACCCAACGCCGGGGATTGGGAACCACTGAACCCCAGCGCTGGAATCACCCTGCAGCCCCCCCGCCACTCTGGCCGCTAGGGGCGCCGCCGATCATTCAGGCGGGAGAAGGAGCAGGGCCCACCTAGCCCCTGATGACCTTCGAAGGCCCCCGCGCCAAAACGGTTGGGCCCACGCTCCCTCTCCTCAGCACCCTCAGCTCGGCCTACCCCTCTGCTCGCCGCACATCCAGCAGGTCGGGCTTGCCGGCCTCCCGGGGGCTAACACTAACTCTAGGTTGGCTCCTGAGAGGCCCCACCGAAGGGGCCTGGCGCCTCAACGCCGGAGATTGGGGACCCGAGACCCAGCGCCGGACTCACCCTGCAGCCCCCCGCCACCTGGGCCGCTAGGGGGCCCGCCTGTCATTCAGGGCGGGAGAACGGGCAGGGTCTTCTGTGACCCAGGCAACCTTCGAAGCCCAACCCCCCCCCCCCCCCCCCGCTCCAAAATGTTCTGGGCCCAGGCTCCAGCTCGCCAGCGCCCTCACTCTGCCCGCCCCTCCACTCGCTGCACAGCGGGCATTTCGGGCCTGCCGGCATCCTTCTTGCTAACCCTAACCCTAGGTCAGTCCCCGAGAGGCCCCTCACAAGGGGCCTGGGGCTGCAACGCTTGGGATTGGGGACCCCCGAGCTCCAGGGCCAGACTAACACTGCTGCCGTCCACCACCTGGGCCACTAGGGGCGCTGTCTCTCATTCAGGGCTGGAGAAGGGGCAGGGCTCTCCAAGCCCCCGCGGACCTTCGATGGCCCCCTGCCCCGAAGCGCTTGGGCCCACGTTCCCACTCCTCAGCGCCCTCAGCTCGGCCTGCCCCTCCGCTCGCTGCACATCCAGCAGATCGGGCTTGCCGGACTCCTGGGGGCTAACCCGAGCTCTAGGTGGCCTCCTGAGGGGCCCCATCCATGGGACCTGGCGCCCTAACGCCGGGGATTGGGAACCTCCGAACCCCAGGACTGGACTCACCCTGCAGCCCACCGCCACCTGGGCCGTAGGGGCGCCACCGGCCATTCAGGGCTGGAGAACGGGTAGGGCCCTCCGAGTCCCCGGCTAGCTTCGAAGGCCCCGTGCGCCAAAACACTTGGGCCCACGCTCCCTCTCTCCAGCGCCCTCCCCTCGGCCCCACCCCCCCGCTCGCCACACCGCCGGTGGATCCTGCCTGCCGGCGTCCTGGGGGCTAACCCTAAGCCCAGGTGGGCCCCCGGGGGCCCCTCCCAAGGGGCCTGCCACCGCAACTCCAGGCATTGGGGACCCCCAGCCCCAGGGCAAGACTAACACTGCTGCCCCTCCACCACCTGGGCACTAGGGGCGCTGCCGCTCATTCAGGGCTGGAGAAGGGGCAGGGCCCTCTGAGCCCCCCGCCGACCTTCGATGGCCCCCCGCCCCAAAGCGCTTAGGCCCACGTTCCCACCAGTCAGCGCCCTCACCTCAAGCGGCCCCTCCGCTCGAAAGGCAGCAGGCGGATCGGACCTGCCGGCCACCTGGGGGTAACCTTAACCCTAGGGCGGTCCCCGAGGGGCCCCTCCCAAGGGGCCTTGCGCAGCCACGCCGGGGATCCTGGCCGTCTTAGCCCCAGGGCCGGACTCACCCTGCAGCCCCCTGGCACCCGGGCTGCTAGGGGCACCGCCGGTCATTCAGGCGGGAGAAGGGGCAGGGCCCTCCGAGCCCCCCGACCTCCTTCGAAGGCCCCCGCGCCAAAACCTGTGGGCCCGGGGTCCCGCTTGCCAGCTCCCTCCCCTCGACCCGCCCCACCGCGAGCCACACAGCCAGGGGATTGGGCCTGAAGGCCTCCTGGGGGCTAACACAAACCCTAGGTGGGACCCCGAGGGGCCCCTCCCAAGGGGCTTGGCGACCCAACGCCGGGGATTGGGAACCACTGAACCCCAGCGCTGGAATCACCCTGCAGCCCCCCGCCACTCTGGCCGCTAGGGGCGCCGCCGATCATTCAGGCGGGAGAAGGAGCAGGGCCCACCTAGCCCCTGATGACCTTCGAAGGCCCCCGCGCCAAAACGGTTGGGCCCACGCTCCCTCTCCTCAGCACCCTCAGCTCGGCCTACCCCTCTGCTCGCCGCACATCCAGCAGGTCGGGCTTGCCGGCCTCCCGGGGGCTAACACTAACTCTAGGTGGGCTCCTGAGGGGCCCCACCCAAGGGGCCTGGCGCCTCAACGCCGGAGATTGGGGACCCGAGACCCAGCGCCGGACTCACCCTGCAGCCCCCCGCCACCTGGGCCGCTAGGGGGCCCGCCTGTCATTCAGGGCGGGAGAACGGGCAGGGCCTTCTGTGACCCAGGCAACCTTCGAAGCCCCCCCCCCCCCCCGCTCCAAAATGTTCTGGGCCCAGGCTCCAGCTCGCCAGCGCCCTCACTCTGCCCGCCCCTCCACTCGCTGCACAGCGGGCATTTCGGGCCTGCCGGCATCCTTCTTGCTAACCCTAACCCTAGGTCAGTCCCCGAGAGGCCCCTCACAAGGGGCCTGGGGCTGCAACGCTGGGGATTGGGGACCCCCGAGCCCCAGGGCCAGACTAACACTGCTGCCGTCCACCACCTGGGCCACTAGGGGCGCTGTCTCTCATTCAGGGCTGGAGAAGGGGCAGGGCCCTCCAAGCCCCCGCGGACCTTCGATGGCCCCCCGCCCCGAAGCGCTTGGGCCCACGTTCCCACTCCTCAGCGCCCTCAGCTCGGCCTGCCCCTCCGCTCGCTGCACATCCAGCAGATCGGGCTTGCCGGACTCCTGGGGGCTAACCCGAGCTCTAGGTGGCCTCCTGAGGGGCCCCATCCATGGGGCCTGGCGCCCTAACGCCGGGGGATTGGGAACCTCCGAACCCCAGGACTGGACTCACCCTGCAGCCCCACCGCCACCTGGGCCGTAGGGGCGCCACCGGCCATTCAGGGCTGGAGAACGGGTAGGGCCCCTCCGAGTCCCCGGCTAGCGTCGAAGGCCCCGTGCGCCAAAACACTTGGGCCCAGGCTCCCTCTCTCCAGCGCCCTCCCCTCGGCCCCACCCCCCCGCTCGCCACACCGCCGGTGGATCCTGCCTGCCGGCGTCCTGGGGGCTAACCCTAAGCCCAGGTGGGCCCCCGGGGGCCCCTCCCAAGGGGCCTGCCACCGCAACTCCAGGCATTGGGGACCCCCAGCCCCAGGGCAAGACTAACACTGCTGCCCCTCCACCACCTGGGCACTAGGGGCGCTGCCGCTCATTCAGGGCTGGAGAAGGGGCAGGGCCCTCTGAGCCCCCGCCGACCTTCGATGGCCCCCCGCCCCAAAGCGCTTAGGCCCACGTTCCCACCAGTCAGCGCCCTCACCTCAAGCGGCCCCTCCGCTCGAAAGACAGCAGGCGGATCGGACCTGCCGGCCACCTGGGGGTAACCTTAACCCTAGGGCGGTCCCCGAGTGGCCCCTCCCAAGGGGCCTTGCGCAGCCACGCCGGGGATCCTGGCCGTCTTAGCCCCAGGGCCGGACTCACCCTGCAGCCCCCTGGCACCCGGGCTGCTAGGGGCACCGACGGTCATTCAGGCGGGAGAAGGGGCAGGGCCCTCCGAGCCCCCGACCTCCTTCGAAGGCCCCCCGCGCCAAAACCTGTGGGCCCGGGGTCCCGCTTGCCAGCTCCCTCCCCTCGACCCGCCCCACCGCGAGCCACACAGCCAGGGGATTGGGCCTGAAGGCCTCCTGGGGGCTAACATAAACCCTAGGTGGGACCCCGAGGGGCCCCTCCCAAGGGGCTTGGCGACCCAACGCCGGGGATTGGGAACCACTGAACCCCAGCGCTGGAATCACCCTGCAGCCCCCCGCCACTCTGGCCGCTAGGGGCGCCGCCGATCATTCAGGCGGGAGAAGGAGCAGGGCCCACCTAGCCCCTGATGACCTTCGAAGGCCCCCCGCGCCAAAACGGTTGGGCCCACGCTCCCTCTCCTCAGCACCCTCAGCTCGGCCTACCCCTCTGCTCGCCGCACATCCAGCAGGTCGGGCTTGCCGGCCTCCCGGGGGCTAACACTAACTCTAGGTGGGCTCCTGAGGGGCCCCACCCAAGGGGCCTGGCGCCTCAACGCCGGAGATTGGGGACCCGAGACCCAGCGCCGGACTCACCCTGCAGCCCCCCGCCACCTGGGCCGCTAGGGGGCCCGCCTGTCTTTCAGGGCGGGAGAACGGGCAGGGCCGTCTGTGCCCCAGGCAACCTTCGAAGCCCCCACCCCCACCCCACCCCCCCGCTCCAACATGTTCTGGGCCCAGGCTCCAGCTCGCCAGCGCCCTCACTCTGCCCGCCCCTCCACTCGCTGCACAGCGGGCATTTCGGGCCTGCCGACATCCTTCTTGCTAACCCTAACCCTAGGTCAGTCCCCGAGAGGCCCCTCACAAGGGGCCTGGGGCTGCAACGCTGGGGATTGGGGACCCCTGAGCCCCAGGGCCAGACTAACACTGCTGCCGTCCACCACCTGGGCCACTAGGGGCGCTGTCTCTCATTCAGGGCTGGAGAAGGGGCAGGGCCCTCCAAGCCCCCGCGGACCTTCGATGGCCCCCCGCCCCGAAGCGCTTGGGCCCACGTTCCCACTCCTCAGCGCCCTCAGCTCGGCCTGCCCCTCCGCTCGCTGCACATCCAGCAGATCGGGCTTGCCGGACTCCTGGGGGCTAACCCGAGCTCTAGGTGGCCTCCTGAGGGGCCCCATCCATGGGGCCTGGCGCCCTAACGCCGGGGATTGGGAACCTCCGAACCCCAGGACTGGACTCACCCTGCAGCCCACCGCCACCTGGGCCGTAGGGGCGCCACCGGCCATTCAGGGCTGGAGAACGGGTAGGGCCCTCCGAGTCCCCGGCTAGCGTCGAAGGCCCCGTGCGCCAAAACACTTGGGCCCAGGCTCCCTCTCTCCAGCGCCCTCCCCCTCGGCCCCACCCCCCCGCTCGCCACACCCGCCGGTGGATCCTGCCTGCCGGCGTCCTGGGGGCTAACCCTAAGCCCAGGTGGGCCCCCGGGGGCCCCTCCCAAGGGGCCTGCCACCGCAACTCCAGGCATTGGGGACCCCCAGCCCCAGGGCAAGACTAACACTGCTGCCCCTCCACCACCTGGGCACTAGGGGCGCTGCCGCTCATTCAGGGCTGG
>NW_026622826.1:0-63426 GCF_023065955.2 Ursus arctos
GAGCCCCGGCGACCTTCGAAGGCCCCCCGCGCCAAAACTCAGGGGCCTACGCTACCGCTCGCCAGCGCCCTCACCTCGGCCCTCCCCTCTGCTCACCGCACAGCCGGTGGATTGGGCCTGCGGCCTCCTGGGGGCTAACCATAACCCTAGGTCAGCGTCCGAGGGGCCCCTGCGAAGGGGCCTGGTGCCGCAACACCGGGGATTGGGAACCCCCCAACCCCAGCGACGGACTCACCCTGTCGCCCTGCCGCCACCCGGGCCCCAGGGGCGCCGCAGGTCATTCAGGGCGGGAAAACGGGCAGGGTCCTCCGATCCCCCGGCGACCTTCGAAGGCTTCCCGCACCAAAACGCTTCGGCCAAGCTCCCGCTCGCCCGCGCCCTCACCTCGGCCCGCCCCTCCGCTCGCCGCACAGCTGGCACATCGGGCCTGCCGGCCTCCTGGGGGCTAACTGTAACCTTAGGTCGGGCCCCCGAGGGGCCACTACCAAGGGTCTGCCCCCGCAACGCCGGGGATTGGGGACCCCCAAGCCCCAGTGCCGGACTCACCCTGCCGCCCCGCCCCCCCGGGCCGCTAGTAGCGCCGCTGGTCATTCAGGGCAGGAGAACGGGTTGGGCCCTCCGAACCCCCGATGACCTTCGAAGGCCCCCCGTGCCAAAACGCTTGGGTCCACATTCTTGCTCTCAAGCGCCCTCACCTGGGTCCACCCCTCCGCTCGCCTCACAGCCGGCGGATCGGGCCTGCTGGCCCCCTGGGGGCTAACAATAACCCTTGGTCGGCCCCCTAGAGCCCTTCCAAAGGGGTCTGGCGCCCCAACGCCGAGGATTGGGGACCCCCAAGCCCCAGCGCCCAAGTCACCCTAACACCCCTCCTCCACCCGGGCCGCTAGGGGAGCCGCCGGTCATTCAGGGCAGAAGAACGTACAGGGCCCTCCAAGCCCCCAGCGACTTTCGAAGGACCCCCGCGCCAAAACGCCTGAGCCCACGCTCGCCGCTCGCCAGCGGCCTCACCTCCGCCCGCCTCTCCGCTTGCCGCAGAGCTGGCGGATCGGGCTTCCGGCCTCCTGGGGGCTAAATCTAACCATAGGTCGGCCCCCTAGGGGCCCCAGCAAGGGGCCTAGAGCCGCAACACCGGGCATTGGAGAACCCCGAGCTCCAGCGCTGGACACAACCGGCTGCCCCGCTGCCACATGGGCCACTAGGGGGCGCTGCCGGTCATTCAGGGCGGGACAACGGGCAGGGCCCTCAGAGCCTCTGGCGACATTCGAAGGCCCCCCGCGCCAAAACGCTTGGGCCCACGCTCCTGCTCACAAGCGCCCTCACCTCGGCCTGCCCCTCTGCTCACCACACAGCCGGTGCTGCCGGCCTCCTCGGAGCCAACCCTAACCCTAGGTGAGTCCCCGAGGGGCCCCTCCCAAGGGGCATGGCGCCAAAACGCCGGGGATTGGGAACCCCTGAGTCCCAGCGCCCGACTCACCCTACCGCCCCTCCTCCACCAGGGCTTTTAGGGGAGCCGCCCGTCATTCAGGGCGGGAGAACGGGCAGGGCCGTCCGAACCCCTGGCGACATTCGAAGGACCCCCGCGCCAAAATGACTGGGCCCACTCTCCAGATTGCCAGCGGCCTCACCTCCGACCACCCCTCCACTCACCGCAGAGCTGGCGGATCGGGCCTGCGGGCCTCCTGGGGGCTAAGCCTAACCATATGTCGGCCCCCGAGGGGCCCCTAGCAAGGGGCCTGGAGTCGTAACGCCGGGGATTGGGGACCCCTGAACCCCAGTGCCGGACTCACCCGGCCGCCCCGCTGCCACCTGCACCACTAGGAGCGCCACCGGTCATTCAGTGCGGGAGAACGGGCAGGGTCCTCCGATCCCCCCACCACCTTCGAAGGGCCCCCCGCACCAAAACACTTGACCCACGCTCCCGCTAGCCAGCGCCCTCACCTCGGCCCGCCCCTCCGCTCGCCGCACAGCCGTAGGATCGGGCCTGTCAGCCCCCTGGTGTAACCCTATCCCTAGGTCTGCCCCCACGGTGGTCCCCTCCCAAGGGGCCCTGGCATCGCAATGCCGGGGATTGGGGACCCCCGAGCACCAGTGCTGGACTCTCCCTGCCACCCCACCACCACCCAGTCCGCTAGGGGCGCCGCCGGTCATTCAGTGCTGGAGAACAGGCAGGGCCCTCTGAGCCCCCGCGACCTTCGTAGGCCCCTCGCGCCAAAATGCTTGGGCCCACGCTCCCACTCGCCAGCGCCCTCTTCTCGGCCCGCCCCTCCACTCGATGAACAGCTAGCGGATCAGGCCTGCCTGTTTCCTGGGGGCTAACACTAACCCTAGGTCAGACCCCAAGGGGCCACTTCCAAAGGCCTGGTGCCACAACGCCGGGGATTGGTGACCCCCAAGCCTCAGCGCCGGAGTCACCCTTCCGCCCCACAGCTACCGGGCCAGTAGGGACGCCACCAGTCATTCAGAGCGGGAGAATGGGCAGGGCCCTCCGAGCCCCTGGCGACCTTTGAGGGCCCCCCCACGCCAAAACGCTTGGGCCCACGCTCCCGCTAGCAAGCGCCCTCACCTCGGTCCGCCCCCCCTCTCGCCGCACAGACAGCGGATTGGGCCTGCCAGCCTCCTGGGAACTAACCCTAACTCTAGGTCTGCTCACGAGGGGCCCCTCCCAAGGGGCCTGGCGATGCCACGCCGGGGATTGGGGACCCTCAAGCCCCAGCGCATTACTTACCCTGCCGCCCTGCCGCCACCCGGGCTGCTAGGGGCGCCACCGGTTATTTAGGGCGGGAGAACGGGCAGGGCCCTCCGAGCCCCCAGTGACCTTTGAAGGCCCCCCGTGACAAAACGCTTGGGCCTAGGCTCCTGCTCGCCAGCACCCTCTCCTCAGCCCGCCCCTCCGCTCGCCGCACAGCCGGCAGATCGGGACTGCCGGCCTCCTGGGGCTAACCCTAACCCTAGGTCGGCTCCCGAGGGGCCCATCCCAAGGGGCCTGGCGCCGCCACGCGGGTGATTGGGACCCCCGAGCACCAGGGCTGAACTCACCCTGCCGCCCCGCTGCGACCCGGATCGCTAGGGGCACCGTCCTCATTCGGGGCTGGGGAACGGGCAGGGCCCTCTGAGCCCCCGGTGACCTTCGAAGGCCCGACACGCCAAAACGCTTGGGCTCCCGCTCCCGCTCGCCAGCGCCCTCACCTCGCCCCGCCCCTCCGTTCTCTGCACAGCCGGCGGATCGGGCCCCGGCCTCCTTTGGGCTAACCTCAACCCTAGGTCGGCCCCCGAGGGACCCCTCCCAAGGGGCCAGGCGCCGCCACGGCCGGGGCATTTGGACCCCTGAGCCCTACTCCAGACTCACCCTGCCGCCCCGCCGCCACCCGGGACGCTAGGGGCGCCACCGGTCACTCAGGGAGGGAGTACGGGCAGGGCCCTCCGAGCCCCCGATGACCTTCGAAGGCCCCCCGCACCAAAACGCTTGGGCCTAAGCTCCCGCTCGCCAGCGCCCTCACCTCGGCTCACCCCTCCCCTCGCCGCACAGCCGGCCAATCGGGCCTGCCGGCCTCCTTTGGGCTAACGATAACCCTAGCTCGGCCCCCGAGGGACCCCTCCCAAGGGACCTGGCAATGCCACGCCGGGTATTGGGGGACCCCCCGAGCCCGAGCTCCGGACTCACCCTGCCTCCCCGCCGCCACCCTGGCCGCTAGGGAGCCGCCGGGCATTCAGGGCGGGAGAACTTGCTGGGCCCTCCGAGCCCCCGGTGAGCTTCGAAGGCCCCCCATGCCAAAACGCTTGGGCCCACGCTCCCGCTTGCCAGCGCATTAACGTCGGCCCACCCCTCCGCTCGCTGCACAGCCGGCGGATTGGGCCCGCCGGCCTCCTTTGGGCTAACACTCACCATATGTCGGCCCCCGAGGGACCCCTCCCAAGTGCCTGGAGCCACCGCGCCGGGGATCGGGGACCACTGAGCCCCAGCTCCAGACTCATCCTGCCCACACGCCGCCACCCTGGCCGCTAGGGGCGCCACCGGTCATTTAGGGTGTGAGAATGGGCAGGGCCCTCCAAGCCCCCAGCGACAATCCAAGGCCCCCCGTGCCAAAACGCCTGGGCCCACGCTCCCCCTCGCCAGCGCCCTCACCTCGGCCGCCCCTCTGCTCGCCGCACAGCCGGCGGTTCGGGCCTGCCGGCCTCCTTTGGGCTAACCCTAAACCTAGGTCGGCCCCAGAGGAGCCCCTCCCAAGGGGCCTGGCGCCGCCACGCTGGGGATTGGGGACACCCGAACCCCACCGCCGGACGCACTCTGCCGCTCCTCACCACCCGGCCCGCTAGGGGCGCCGTCCTCATTCAGGGCGTTAGAACGGGCAGGGCCCCCCGAGCCCCCGGCGACCTTCGAAGGTCCCCCGCGACAAAACGCTTGGGGCCATGCTCCCGCTCGCCAGCGCCCTCACCTCGGCTAGCCCCTCCGCATGTGGCAGAGCCGGCGGATCGGGCCTGCCAGCCTCCTGGGGGCTAACCCGAACCCTAGGTCGGCCCCCAAGGGGCCCCTCCCAAGGGGCCTATCGCTACAATGCCTGGGATTGGTGACCCCCGAGTCCCAGCGCTGGACTCACCGTGCCGCCCCGCCGCCACCCGGGCCGGTAGGAGAGCTGTCGGTCATTCAGGGCAGAACAACGGACAGGGCCCTCGGAGCCCCCAGCGCCGTTTGAAGGCCCTCCGCGCCAAAACCCTTGGGCCCACGCTCCCGCTCGCCAGCACCATCACTTCAGCCCACCCTCCGCTCCCTGCACAGCCGGCGGATTGGGCCTGACGGTCTCCTGGGGGCTAACCCGAACCCTAGCTCGATCCCTCGAGGGGCCCCTCCCAAGGGGCCTGGTGCCGCAACGCCAGGGATTCGGGACCCACAAGCCCCAGCGCCAGACTCACCCTCCCGCCCCGCTGCCACCCGGGCCTCTAGGGGCACCGCCGGTCATCCAGGGCGGGAGAACGGGCAGGGTCCTCCGAGCCCCTGGTGACCTTCAAAGGCCCCCGCACCAAAACGCTTGGGCCCACGCTCCTGCTCTTCAGCGCCCTCACCTCGGCCTGCCCCTCCGCTCGCCACACAGCTGGCAGATCGGGCCTGCCGGCCTCCTGGGGGCTAACCCTAACCCTAGCTCACCCTCGGAGGGGCTCATCCCAAGGTGCCTGGAGCGGCAATGCCGGGCATTGGAGACCCACGAGCCACAGTGCTGGACTCACCGTGCTGCCCCGCCGCCACACAGGCCGCTAGTGGCACCACCGGTCATTCAGGGCGGGAGAACGGGAAGGGCCCTTGGAGCCCCCGGCCTCTTTCGAAGGCCCCCCGCGCCAGAAAGCTTGCGCCCGCTCTCCCGGTAGCCAGTGCCCTCACCTCGGCCCGCCCCTCCGCTCGCCGCACAGCCGGCGGATAGGGCCCGCCAGCCTCCTGGGGGCTAACCCTATCCCTACGTCGACCCCCGAGAGGCCCCTCCCAACGGGCCTGGCACCGCAACACCGGGGTTTGGGGACCGCTAGCCCCAGCATCCGACTCACCATGCTCCCCCGCCGGCAACTGAGCCGCTAGGGGCACCGCCGGACATTCAGTGCGGGAGAACGGGCAGGGCTTCTTGAGCCCCGGCGACCTTCGAAGGCCCCCCGCGCCAAAACTCAGGGGCCTACGCTACCGCTCGCCAGCGCCCTCACCTCGGCCCTCCCCTCTGCTCACCGCACAGCCGGTGGATTGGGCCTGCGGCCTCCTGGGGGCTAACCATAACCCTAGGTCAGCGTCCGAGGGGCCCCTGCGAAGGGGCCTGGTGCCGCAACACCGGGGATTGGGAACCCCCCAACCCCAGCGACGGACTCACCCTGTCGCCCTGCCGCCACCCGGGCCCCAGGGGCGCCGCAGGTCATTCAGGGCGGGAAAACGGGCAGGGTCCTCCGATCCCCCGGCGACCTTCGAAGGCTTCCCGCACCAAAACGCTTCGGCCAAGCTCCCGCTCGCCCGCGCCCTCACCTCGGCCCGCCCCTCCGCTCGCCGCACAGCTGGCACATCGGGCCTGCCGGCCTCCTGGGGGCTAACTGTAACCTTAGGTCGGCCCCCGAGGGGCCACTACCAAGGGTCTGCCCCCGCAACGCCGGGGATTGGGGACCCCCAAGCCCCAGTGCCGGACTCACCCTGCCGCCCCGCCCCCCCGGGCCGCTAGTAGCGCCGCTGGTCATTCAGGGCAGGAGAACGGGTTGGGCCCTCCGAACCCCCGATGACCTTCGAAGGCCCCCCGTGCCAAAACGCTTGGGTCCACATTCTTGCTCTCAAGCGCCCTCACCTGGGTCCACCCCTCCGCTCGCCTCACAGCCGGCGGATCGGGCCTGCTGGCCCCCTGGGGGCTAACAATAACCCTTGGTCGGCCCCCTAGAGCCCTTCCAAAGGGGTCTGGCGCCCCAACGCCGAGGATTGGGGACCCCCAAGCCCCAGCGCCCAAGTCACCCTAACACCCCTCCTCCACCCGGGCCGCTAGGGGAGCCGCCGGTCATTCAGGGCAGAAGAACGTACAGGGCCCTCCAAGCCCCCAGCGACTTTCGAAGGACCCCCGCGCCAAAACACCTGAGCCCACGCTCCCGCTCGCCAGCGGCCTCACCTCCGCCCGCCTCTCCGCTTGCCGCAGAGCTGGCGGATCGGGCTTCCGGCCTCCTGGGGGCTAAATCTAACCATAGGTCGGCCCCCTAGGGGCCCCAGCAAGGGGCCTAGAGCCGCAACACCGGGCATTGGAGAACCCCGAGCTCCAGCGCTGGACACAACCGGCTGCCCCGCTGCCACATGGGCCACTAGGGGCGCTGCCGGTCATTCAGGGCGGGACAACGGGCAGGGCCCTCAGAGCCTCTGGCGACATTCGAAGGCCCCCCGCGCCAAAACGCTTGGGCCCACGCTCCTGCTCACAAGCGCCCTCACCTCGGCCTGCCCCTCTGCTCACCACACAGCCGGTGCTGCCGGCCTCCTCGGAGCCAACCCTAACCCTAGGTGAGTCCCCGAGGGGCCCCTCCCAAGGGGCATGGCGCCAAAACGCCGGGGATTGGGAACCCCTGAGTCCCAGCGCCCGACTCACCCTACCGCCCCTCCTCCACCAGGGCTTTTAGGGGAGCCGCCCGTCATTCAGGGCGGGAGAACGGGCAGGGCCGTCCGAACCCCTGGCGACATTCGAAGGACCCCCGCGCCAAAATGACTGGGCCCACTCTCCAGATTGCCAGCGGCCTCACCTCCGACCACCCCTCCACTCACCGCAGAGCTGGCGGATCGGGCCTGCGGGCCTCCTGGGGGCTAAGCCTAACCATATGTCGGCCCCCGAGGGGCCCCTAGCAAGGGGCCTGGAGTCGTAACGCCGGGGATTGGGGACCCCTGAACCCCAGTGCCGGACTCACCCGGCCGCCCCGCTGCCACCTGCACCACTAGGAGCGCCACCGGTCATTCAGTGCGGGAGAACGGGCAGGGTCCTCCGATCCCCCCACCACCTTCGAAGGGCCCCCCGCACCAAAACACTTGACCCACGCTCCCGCTAGCCAGCGCCCTCACCTCGGCCCGCCCCTCCGCTCGCCGCACAGCCGTAGGATCGGGCCTGTCAGCCCCCTGGGTGTAACCCTATCCCTAGGTCTGCCCCCACGGTGGTCCCCTCCCAAGGGGCCTGGCATCGCAATGCCGGGGATTGGGGACCCCCGAGCACCAGTGCTGGACTCTCCCTGCCACCCCACCACCACCCAGTCCGCTAGGGGCGCCGCCGGTCATTCAGTGCTGGAGAACAGGCAGGGCCCTCTGAGCCCCCGCGACCTTCGTAGGCCCCTCGCGCCAAAATGCTTGGGCCCACGCTCCCACTCGCCAGCGCCCTCTTCTCGGCCCGCCCCTCCACTCGATGAACAGCTAGCGGATCAGGCCTGCCTGTTTCCTGGGGGCTAACACTAACCCTAGGTCAGACCCCAAGGGGCCACTTCCAAAGGCCTGGTGCCACAACGCCGGGGATTGGTGACCCCCAAGCCTCAGCGCCGGAGTCACCCTTCCGCCCCACAGCTACCGGGCCAGTAGGGACGCCACCAGTCATTCAGAGCGGGAGAATGGGCAGGGCCCTCCGAGCCCCTGGCGACCTTTGAGGCCCCCCACGCCAAAACGCTTGGGCCCACGCTCCCGCTAGCAAGCGCCCTCACCTCGGTCCGCCCCCCCTCTCGCCGCACAGACAGCGGATTGGGCCTGCCAGCCTCCTGGGAACTAACCCTAACTCTAGGTCTGCTCACGAGGGGCCCCTCCCAAGGGGCCTGGCGATGCCACGCCGGGGATTGGGGACCCTCAAGCCCCAGCGCATTACTTACCCTGCCGCCCTGCCGCCACCCGGGCTGCTAGGGGCGCCACCGGTTATTTAGGGCGGGAGAACGGGCAGGGCCCTCCGAGCCCCCAGTGACCTTTGAAGGCCCCCCGTGACAAAACGCTTGGGCCTAGGCTCCTGCTCGCCAGCACCCTCTCCTCAGCCCGCCCCTCCGCTCGCCGCACAGCCGGCAGATCGGGACTGCCGGCCTCCTGGGGCTAACCCTAACCCTAGGTCGGCTCCCGAGGGGCCCATCCCAAGGGGCCTGGCGCCGCCACGCGGGTGATTGGGGACCCCCGAGCACCAGGGCTGAACTCACCCTGCCGCCCCGCTGCGACCCGGATCGCTAGGGGCACCGTCCTCATTCGGGGCTGGGGAACGGGCAGGGCCCTCTGAGCCCCCGGTGACCTTCGAAGGCCCGACACGCCAAAACGCTTGGGCTCCCGCTCCCGCTCGCCAGCGCCCTCACCTCGCCCCGCCCCTCCGTTCTCTGCACAGCCGGCGGATCGGGCCCCGGCCTCCTTTGGGCTAACCTCAACCCTAGGTCGGCCCCCGAGGGACCCCTCCCAAGGGGCCAGGCGCCGCCACGCCGGGGCATTTGGACCCCTGAGCCCTACTCCAGACTCACCCTGCCGCCCCGCCGCCACCCGGGACGCTAGGGGCGCCACCGGTCACTCAGGG
Source organism: Ursus arctos (assembly GCF_023065955.2). Lineage (NCBI taxonomy): Eukaryota > Metazoa > Chordata > Mammalia > Carnivora > Ursidae > Ursus > Ursus arctos. The sequence continues at coordinate 9,003 of NW_026622826.1, forward strand.
AGGGAGTACGGGCAGGGCCCTCCGAGCCCCCGATGACCTTCGAAGGCCCCCCGCACCAAAACGCTTGGGCCTAAGCTCCCGCTCGCCAGCGCCCTCACCTCGGCTCACCCCTCCCCTCGCCGCACAGCCGGCCAATCGGGCCTGCCGGCCTCCTTTGGGCTAACGATAACCCTAGCTCGGCCCCCGAGGGACCCCTCCCAAGGGACCTGGCAATGCCACGCCGGGTATTGGGGACCCCCGAGCCCGAGCTCCGGACTCACCCTGCCTCCCCGCCGCCACCCTGGCCGCTAGGGAGCCGCCGGGCATTCAGGGCGGGAGAACTTGCTGGGCCCTCCGAGCCCCCGGTGAGCTTCGAAGGCCCCCCATGCCAAAACGCTTGGGCCCACGCTCCCGCTTGCCAGCGCATTAACGTCGGCCCACCCCTCCGCTCGCTGCACAGCCGGCGGATTGGGCCCGCCGGCCTCCTTTGGGCTAACACTCACCATATGTCGGCCCCCGAGGGACCCCTCCCAAGTGCCTGGAGCCACCGCGCCGGGGATCGGGGACCACTGAGCCCCAGCTCCAGACTCATCCTGCCCACATGCCGCCACCCTGGCCGCTAGGGGCGCCACCGGTCATTTAGGGTGTGAGAATGGGCAGGGCCCTCCAAGCCCCCAGCGACAATCCAAGGCCCCCCGTGCCAAAACGCCTGGGCCCACGCTCCCCCTCGCCAGCGCCCTCACCTCGGCCGCCCCTCTGCTCGCCGCACAGCCGGCGGTTCGGGCCTGCCGGCCTCCTTTGGGCTAACCCTAAACCTAGGTCGGCCCCAGAGGAGCCCCTCCCAAGGGGCCTGGCGCCGCCACGCTGGGGATTGGGGACACCCGAACCCCACCGCCGGACGCACTCTGCCGCTCCTCACCACCCGGCCCGCTAGGGGCGCCGTCCTCATTCAGGGCGTTAGAACGGGCAGGGCCCCCCGAGCCCCCGGCGACCTTCGAAGGTCCCCCGCGACAAAACGCTTGGGGCCATGCTCCCGCTCGCCAGCGCCCTCACCTCGGCTAGCCCCTCCGCATGTGGCAGAGCCGGCGGATCGGGCCTGCCAGCCTCCTGGGGGCTAACCCGAACCCTAGGTCGGCCCCCAAGGGGCCCCTCCCAAGGGGCCTATCGCTACAATGCCTGGGATTGGTGACCCCCGAGTCCCAGCGCTGGACTCACCGTGCCGCCCCGCCGCCACCCGGGCCGGTAGGAGAGCTGTCGGTCATTCAGGGCAGAACAACGGACAGGGCCCTCGGAGCCCCCAGCGCCGTTTGAAGGCCCTCCGCGCCAAAACCCTTGGGCCCACGCTCCCGCTCGCCAGCACCATCACTTCAGCCCACCCTCCGCTCCCTGCACAGCCGGCGGATTGGGCCTGACGGTCTCCTGGGGGCTAACCCGAACCCTAGCTCGATCCCTCGAGGGGCCCCTCCCAAGGGGCCTGGTGCCGCAACGCCAGGGATTCGGGACCCACAAGCCCCAGCGCCAGACTCACCCTCCCGCCCCGCTGCCACCCGGGCCTCTAGGGGCACCGCCGGTCATCCAGGGCGGGAGAACGGGCAGGGTCCTCCGAGCCCCTGGTGACCTTCAAAGGCCCCCGCACCAAAACGCTTGGGCCCACGCTCCTGCTCTTCAGCGCCCTCACCTCGGCCTGCCCCTCCGCTCGCCACACAGCTGGCAGATCGGGCCTGCCGGCCTCCTGGGGGCTAACCCTAACCCTAGCTCACCCTCGGAGGGGCTCATCCCAAGGTGCCTGGAGCGGCAATGCCGGGCATTGGAGACCCACGAGCCACAGTGCTGGACTCACCGTGCTGCCCCGCCGCCACACAGGCCGCTAGTGGCACCACCGGTCATTCAGGGCGGGAGAACGGGAAGGGCCCTTGGAGCCCCCGGCCTCTTTCGAAGGCCCCCCGCGCCAGAAAGCTTGCGCCCGCTCTCCCGGTAGCCAGTGCCCTCACCTCGGCCCGCCCCTCCGCTCGCCGCACAGCCGGCGGATAGGGCCCGCCAGCCTCCTGGGGGCTAACCCTATCCCTACGTCGGCCCCCGAGAGGCCCCTCCCAACGGGCCTGGCACCGCAACACCGGGGTTTGGGGACCGCTAGCCCCAGCATCCGACTCACCATGCTCCCCCGCCGGCAACTGAGCCGCTAGGGGCACCGCCGGACATTCAGTGCGGGAGAACGGGCAGGGCTTCTTGAGCCCCGGCGACCTTCGAAGGCCCCCCGCGCCAAAACTCAGGGGCCTACGCTACCGCTCGCCAGCGCCCTCACCTCGGCCCTCCCCTCTGCTCACCGCACAGCCGGTGGATTGGGCCTGCGGCCTCCTGGGGGCTAACCATAACCCTAGGTCAGCGTCCGAGGGGCCCCTGCGAAGGGGCCTGGTGCCGCAACACCGGGGATTGGGAACCCCCCAACCCCAGCGACGGACTCACCCTGTCGCCCTGCCGCCACCCGGGCCCCAGGGGCGCCGCAGGTCATTCAGGGCGGGAAAACGGGCAGGGTCCTCCGATCCCCCGGCGACCTTCGAAGGCTTCCCGCACCAAAACGCTTCGGCCAAGCTCCCGCTCGCCCCGCGCCCTCACCTCGGCCCGCCCCTCCGCTCGCCGCACAGCTGGCACATCGGGCCTGCCGGCCTCCTGGGGGCTAACTGTAACCTTAGGTCGGCCCCCGAGGGGCCACTACCAAGGGTCTGCCCCCGCAACGCCGGGGATTGGGGACCCCCAAGCCCCAGTGCCGGACTCACCCTGCCGCCCCGCCCCCCCGGGCCGCTAGTAGCGCCGCTGGTCATTCAGGGCAGGAGAACGGGTTGGGCCCTCCGAACCCCCGATGACCTTCGAAGGCCCCCCGTGCCAAAACGCTTGGGTCCACATTCTTGCTCTCAAGCGCCCTCACCTGGGTCCACCCCTCCGCTCGCCTCACAGCCGGCGGATCGGGCCTGCTGGCCCCCTGGGGGCTAACAATAACCCTTGGTCGGCCCCCTAGAGCCCTTCCAAAGGGGTCTGGCGCCCCAACGCCGAGGATTGGGGACCCCCAAGCCCCAGCGCCCAAGTCACCCTAACACCCCTCCTCCACCCGGGCCGCTAGGGGAGCCGCCGGTCATTCGGGGCAGAAGAACGTACAGGGCCCTCCAAGCCCCCAGCGACTTTCGAAGGACCCCCGCGCCAAAACGCCTGAGCCCACGCTCCCGCTCGCCAGCGGCCTCACCTCCGCCCGCCTCTCCGCTTGCCGCAGAGCTGGCGGATCGGGCTTCCGGCCTCCTGGGGGCTAAATCTAACCATAGGTCGGCCCCCTAGGGGCCCCAGCAAGGGGCCTAGAGCCGCAACACCGGGCATTGGAGAACCCCGAGCTCCAGCGCTGGACACAACCGGCTGCCCCGCTGCCACATGGGCCACTAGGGGCGCTGCCGGTCATTCAGGGCGGGACAACGGGCAGGGCCCTCAGAGCCTCTGGCGACATTCGAAGGCCCCCCGCGCCAAAACGCTTGGGCCCACGCTCCTGCTCACAAGCGCCCTCACCTCGGCCTGCCCCTCTGCTCACCACACAGCCGGTGCTGCCGGCCTCCTCGGAGCCAACCCTAACCCTAGGTGAGTCCCCGAGGGGCCCCTCCCAAGGGGCATGGCGCCAAAACGCCGGGGATTGGGAACCCCTGAGTCCCAGCGCCCGACTCACCCTACCGCCCCTCCTCCACCAGGGCTTTTAGGGGAGCCGCCCGTCATTCAGGGCGGGAGAACGGGCAGGGCCGTCCGAACCCCTGGCGACATTCGAAGGACCCCCGCGCCAAAATGACTGGGCCCACTCTCCAGATTGCCAGCGGCCTCACCTCCGACCACCCCTCCACTCACCGCAGAGCTGGCGGATCGGGCCTGCGGGCCTCCTGGGGGCTAAGCCTAACCATATGTCGGCCCCCGAGGGGCCCCTAGCAAGGGGCCTGGAGTCGTAACGCCGGGGATTGGGGACCCCTGAACCCCAGTGCCGGACTCACCCGGCCGCCCCGCTGCCACCTGCACCACTAGGAGCGCCACCGGTCATTCAGTGCGGGAGAACGGGCAGGGTCCTCCGATCCCCCCACCACCTTCGAAGGGCCCCCCGCACCAAAACACTTGACCCACGCTCCCGCTAGCCAGCGCCCTCACCTCGGGCCCGCCCCTCCGCTCGCCGCACAGCCGTAGGATCGGGCCTGTCAGCCCCCTGGGTGTAACCCTATCCCTAGGTCTGCCCCCACGGTGGTCCCCTCCCAAGGGGCCTGGCATCGCAATGCCGGGGATTGGGGACCCCCGAGCACCAGTGCTGGACTCTCCCTGCCACCCCACCACCACCCAGTCCGCTAGGGGCGCCGCCGGTCATTCAGTGCTGGAGAACAGGCAGGGCCCTCTGAGCCCCCGCGACCTTCGTAGGCCCCTCGCGCCAAAATGCTGGGCCCACGCTCCCACTCGCCAGCGCCCTCTTCTCGGCCCGCCCCTCCACTCGATGAACAGCTAGCGGATCAGGCCTGCCTGTTTCCTGGGGGCTAACACTAACCCTAGGTCAGACCCCAAGGGGCCACTTCCAAAGGCCTGGTGCCACAACGCCGGGGATTGGTGACCCCCAAGCCTCAGCGCTGGAGTCACCCTTCCGCCCCACAGCTACCGGGCCAGTAGGGACGCCACCAGTCATTCAGAGCGGGAGAATGGGCAGGGCCCTCCGAGCCCCTGGCGACCTTTGAGGCCCCCCACGCCAAAACGCTTGGGCCCACGCTCCCGCTAGCAAGCGCCCTCACCTCGGTCCGCCCCCCCTCTCGCCGCACAGACAGCGGATTGGGCCTGCCAGCCTCCTGGGAACTAACCCTAACTCTAGGTCTGCTCACGAGGGGCCCCTCCCAAGGGGCCTGGCGATGCCACGCCGGGGATTGGGGACCCTCAAGCCCCAGCGCATTACTTACCCTGCCGCCCTGCCGCCACCCGGGCTGCTAGGGGCGCCACCGGTTATTTAGGGCGGGAGAACGGGCAGGGCCCTCCGAGCCCCCAGTGACCTTTGAAGGCCCCCCGTGACAAAACGCTTGGGCCTAGGCTCCTGCTCGCCAGCACCCTCTCCTCAGCCCGCCCCTCCGCTCGCCGCACAGCCGGCAGATCGGGACTGCCGGCCTCCTGGGGCTAACCCTAACCCTAGGTCGGCTCCCGAGGGGCCCATCCCAAGGGGCCTGGCGCCGCCACGCGGGTGATTGGGGACCCCCGAGCACCAGGGCTGAACTCACCCTGCCGCCCCGCTGCGACCCGGATCGCTAGGGGCACCGTCCTCATTCGGGGCTGGGGAACGGGCAGGGCCCTCTGAGCCCCCGGTGACCTTCGAAGGCCCGACACGCCAAAACGCTTGGGCTCCCGCTCCCGCTCGCCAGCGCCCTCACCTCGCCCCGCCCCTCCGTTCTCTGCACAGCCGGCGGATCGGGCCCCGGCCTCCTTTGGGCTAACCTCAACCCTAGGTCGGCCCCCGAGGGACCCCTCCCAAGGGGCCAGGCGCCGCCACGCCGGGGCATTTGGACCCCTGAGCCCTACTCCAGACTCACCCTGCCGCCCCGCCGCCACCCGGGACGCTAGGGGCGCCACCGGTCACTCAGGGAGGGAGTACGGGCAGGGCCCTCCGAGCCCCCGATGACCTTCGAAGGCCCCCCGCACCAAAACGCTTGGGCCTAAGCTCCCGCTCGCCAGCGCCCTCACCTCGGCTCACCCCTCCCCTCGCCGCACAGCCGGCCAATCGGGCCTGCCGGCCTCCTTTGGGCTAACGATAACCCTAGCTCGGCCCCCGAGGGACCCCTCCCAAGGGACCTGGCAATGCCACGCCGGGTATTGGGGACCCCCGAGCCCGAGCTCCGGACTCACCCTGCCTCCCCGCCGCCACCCTGGCCGCTAGGGAGCCGCCGGGCATTCAGGGCGGGAGAACTTGCTGGGCCCTCCGAGCCCCCGGTGAGCTTCGAAGGCCCCCCATGCCAAAACGCTTGGGCCCACGCTCCCGCTTGCCAGCGCATTAACGTCGGCCCACCCCTCCGCTCGCTGCACAGCCGGCGGATTGGGCCCGCCGGCCTCCTTTGGGCTAACACTCACCATATGTCGGCCCCCGAGGGACCCCTCCCAAGTGCCTGGAGCCACCGCGCCGGGGATCGGGGACCACTGAGCCCCAGCTCCAGACTCATCCTGCCCACACGCCGCCACCCTGGCCGCTAGGGGCGCCACCGGTCATTTAGGGTGTGAGAATGGGCAGGGCCCTCCAAGCCCCCAGCGACAATCCAAGGCCCCCCGTGCCAAAACGCCTGGGCCCACGCTCCCCCTCGCCAGCGCCCTCACCTCGGCCGCCCCTCTGCTCGCCGCACAGCCGGCGGTTCGGGCCTGCCGGCCTCCTTTGGGCTAACCCTAAACCTAGGTCGGCCCCAGAGGAGCCCCTCCCAAGGGGCCTGGCGCCGCCACGCTGGGGATTGGGGACACCCGAACCCCACCGCCGGACGCACTCTGCCGCTCCTCACCACCCGGCCCGCTAGGGGCGCCGTCCTCATTCAGGGCGTTAGAACGGGCAGGGCCCCCCGAGCCCCCGGCGACCTTCGAAGGTCCCCCGCGACAAAACGCTTGGGGCCATGCTCCCGCTCGCCAGCGCCCTCACCTCGGCTAGCCCCTCCGCATGTGGCAGAGCCGGCGGATCGGGCCTGCCAGCCTCCTGGGGGCTAACACGAACCCTAGGTCGGCCCCCAAGGGGCCCCTCCCAAGGGGCCTATCGCTACAATGCCTGGGATTGGTGACCCCCGAGTCCCAGCGCTGGACTCACCGTGCCGCCCCGCCGCCACCCGGGCCGGTAGGAGAGCTGTCGGTCATTCAGGGCAGAACAACGGACAGGGCCCTCGGAGCCCCCAGCGCCGTTTGAAGGCCCTCCGCGCCAAAACCCTTGGGCCCACGCTCCCGCTCGCCAGCACCATCACTTCAGCCCACCCTCCGCTCCCTGCACAGCCGGCGGATTGGGCCTGACGGTCTCCTGGGGGCTAACCCGAACCCTAGCTCGATCCCTCGAGGGGCCCCTCCCAAGGGGCCTGGTGCCGCAACGCCAGGGATTCGGGACCCACAAGCCCCAGCGCCAGACTCACCCTCCCGCCCCGCTGCCACCCGGGCCTCTAGGGGCACCGCCGGTCATCCAGGGCGGGAGAACGGGCAGGGTCCTCCGAGCCCCTGGTGACCTTCAAAGGCCCCCGCACCAAAACGCTTGGGCCCACACTCCTGCTCTTCAGCGCCCTCACCTCGGCCTGCCCCTCCGCTCGCCACACAGCTGGCAGATCGGGCCTGCCGGCCTCCTGGGGGCTAACCCTAACCCTAGCTCACCCTCGGAGGGGCTCATCCCAAGGTGCCTGGAGCGGCAATGCCGGGCATTGGAGACCCACGAGCCACAGTGCTGGACTCACCGTGCTGCCCCGCCGCCACACAGGCCGCTAGTGGCACCACCGGTCATTCAGGGCGGGAGAACGGGAAGGGCCCTTGGAGCCCCCGGCCTCTTTCGAAGGCCCCCCGCGCCAGAAAGCTTGCGCCCGCTCTCCCGGTAGCCAGTGCCCTCACCTCGGCCCGCCCCTCCGCTCGCCGCACAGCCGGCGGATAGGGCCCGCCAGCCTCCTGGGGGCTAACCCTATCCCTACGTCGGCCCCCGAGAGGCCCCTCCCAACGGGCCTGGCACCGCAACACCGGGGTTTGGGGACCGCTAGCCCCAGCATCCGACTCACCATGCTCCCCCGCCGGCAACTGAGCCGCTAGGGGCACCGCCGGACATTCAGTGCGGGAGAACGGGCAGGGCTTCTTGAGCCCCGGCGACCTTCGAAGGCCCCCCGCGCCAAAACTCAGGGGCCTACGCTACCGCTCGCCAGCGCCCTCACCTCGGCCCTCCCCTCTGCTCACCGCACAGCCGGTGGATTGGGCCTGCGGCCTCCTGGGGGCTAACCATAACCCTAGGTCAGCGTCCGAGGGGCCCCTGCGAAGGGGCCTGGTGCCGCAACACCGGGGATTGGGAACCCCCCAACCCCAGCGACGGACTCACCCTGTCGCCCTGCCGCCACCCGGGCCCCAGGGGCGCCGCAGGTCATTCAGGGCGGGAAAACGGGCAGGGTCCTCCGATCCCCCGGCGACCTTCGAAGGCTTCCCGCACCAAAACGCTTCGGCCAAGCTCCCGCTCGCCCGCGCCCTCACCTCGGCCCGCCCCTCCGCTCGCCGCACAGCTGGCACATCGGGCCTGCCGGCCTCCTGGGGGCTAACTGTAACCTTAGGTCGGCCCCCGAGGGGCCACTACCAAGGGTCTGCCCCCGCAACGCCGGGGATTGGGGACCCCCAAGCCCCAGTGCCGGACTCACCCTGCCGCCCCGCCCCCCCGGGCCGCTAGTAGCGCCGCTGGTCATTCAGGGCAGGAGAACGGGTTGGGCCCTCCGAACCCCCGATGACCTTCGAAGGCCCCCCGTGCCAAAACGCTTGGGTCCACATTCTTGCTCTCAAGCGCCCTCACCTGGGTCCACCCCTCCGCTCGCCTCACAGCCGGCGGATCGGGCCTGCTGGCCCCCTGGGGGCTAACAATAACCCTTGGTCGGCCCCCTAGAGCCCTTCCAAAGGGGTCTGGCGCCCCAACGCCGAGGATTGGGGACCCCCAAGCCCCAGCGCCCAAGTCACCCTAACACCCCTCCTCCACCCGGGCCGCTAGGGGAGCCGCCGGTCATTCAGGGCAGAAGAACGTACAGGGCCCTCCAAGCCCCCAGCGACTTTCGAAGGACCCCCGCGCCAAAACGCCTGAGCCCACGCTCCCGCTCGCCAGCGGCCTCACCTCCGCCCGCCTCTCCGCTTGCCGCAGAGCTGGCGGATCGGGCTTCCGGCCTCCTGGGGGCTAAATCTAACCATAGGTCGGCCCCCTAGGGGCCCCAGCAAGGGGCCTAGAGCCGCAACACCGGGCATTGGAGAACCCCGAGCTCCAGCGCTGGACACAACCGGCTGCCCCGCTGCCACATGGGCCACTAGGGGCGCTGCCGGTCATTCAGGGCGGGACAACGGGCAGGGCCCTCAGAGCCTCTGGCGACATTCGAAGGCCCCCCGCGCCAAAACGCTTGGGCCCACGCTCCTGCTCACAAGCGCCCTCACCTCAGCCTGCCCCTCTGCTCACCACACAGCCGGCGGATCGGGCCTGCCGGCCTCCTCGGAGCTAACCCTAACCCTAGGTTGGCCCCCGAAGGCCCCTCCCAAGGGGCCTGTCGCTGCAACACCGGGGATTGATGACCCCCAGCCCCAGTGCCGATCTCACCCTGCCGCCCCGCCGGCACCTAGGCAGCTGGGGCACCACCGGTCATTCAGGGCGGGAGAATGGACAGGGCCCTCCCAGTCCCAGTGAACTTCTAAGGCCCCAGGCGCCAGAATGCTTGGGCCCATGCTTCCGCTCACCAGCGCCCTCACCTCAGCCAGCCCCTCTGCTGGCCGCACAGCCAGCGGATCGGGCCTGCGGGCCTCCTGGGGGCTAACCCTAACCCTAGGTCGGCGCCCGAGGGAACCTCCCAAGGGGCCTGGCGCAGCAACGCCAGGGATTGGGGACCCCTGAGCTCCAGCGCCAGACTCACCCTGCCGCCCCGATGCCACCCGAGCCGCTATGGGCGCTGCTGGTCATTCAGTGCGGGAGAACAGGCAGGGCCCTTCGAGCCCCTGGAGACCTTTGAAGGCCCAACTTGCAAATACGCTTGGGCCCACACTCCTGCTCGCTAGCACCCACATCTCAGCCCGCCCCTCCGCTTGCCGCACACCCGGCAGATCAGGCCTGCCCGCATCCTGGGGGCTAACTCTAACATTTGGTCGGCTCAGGAGGGGCCCCTCCCAAGGGGCCTTGCACCGCAACGCCGGGGATTGGAGACACCCGAGCCCCAGCGCCAGACTCTACCTGCCGCCCTGCCGCCAACTGGGCCAGTAAGGGCGCCGCCGATCATTCAAGGAGGGAGAAGGGGCAGGGCCCTCTGAGCCCCTTGCGACCTTCGAAGTCCTCCTGCGCTAAAACGCTTGGGCCCACTTTCCTGCTCCCCAGCGCCCTCACCTCGGCCCGCACCTCCACTCGCCACACGGTGTGCGGATTGGGCCTGACGGTCTTTTTGGGGCTAACCTTAACCCTAGGTCGTCACCCCAGGGGCCCCTCCCAAGGGTCCTGGTGCCACTACGCCGGGGATCTGGTACCCCAAGCCCCAGAGCCAGACTCAACCTCCCACATCGCTGCCACCTGGGCCGCTAGGGGCGCCGCCGGTCATTCAGGGTGGGAGAACAGACAGGGCCCTGGAGAAACTGGCGACATTTGAAGCCTCCCGTGCCAAAATGCAGGGGCCCACCATCCCGCTCCCCAGCACCTTTACCTCGGCCCGCCCACCTCTAGCCGCCTAGCCAGAGGATCATGCCTGCCGGCCTCATGGGGGCTAAATCTAACCCTAGGTCGGCTCACGAGGAGCCCTTCCCAAGGGGCCTGGCACAGCAACACCGGGGATTGGGATTACCCAAGCCGCAGCGTGGGACTCACTCTGCTGCCCCACCGCCAACGGAGCCGCTAGGGGCACGCCGGTTATTCAGGGTGGGAGAACGGGCAGGGCCCTCTGAGCCTCTAGCGACGTTCAAAGGCCCCTGCGCCAAAACGCTGGATACCATACTCCCGCTAGCCAGCGCCCTCACCTCGGCCAACTCCTCTGCTCGCTGCACAGCTGGCGCATTGGTCCTGCTGGCCTACTGAGGTCTAACCCTAACTCTAAACCCTAACCCCTAACCTTAAACCCTAAACCTTAACCCCTAACCCTAACCCTAACCATAACCCCTAATCCTTACTCTAACCCTAACCCTACCCTAAATCTAACCCTAAACCCTAATCCTTAAACCCTAAACCCTAACATTAACACTAAACCCTAAACCCTAACCCTAATCCCGAAGCCCTAAACAATAAACCCTAACCTTAACCACTAACCCCAAACCCTAACCCTACCCTTAACGCTACCCCTTCAGCTAACCCTACCCCTAACCCGTAAACTAACCCTAAACCTAAACCTAACCCGTACCCTAACCTGTACCCTAACCTTAACCCTAAACCCTAAACCCTGACCCTAACCCATACCCTAAATCGTACCATAACCCGTACCCTAACCCAACCCGTTACCTAACCCTAACCCGTACCCTAACTGTAACCCTAAACCCTAAACCGTAACCCGTACCCTACCCTAACCAGTACCCTTACCTTAACCTTAACCCATACCCTAACCCGTACACTAACCCATACCCTAACCCGTACACTATCCCAAACCTGGACCCTAACCCATACCCTAACCCATACCTAACCCTAACCTGTACCCTAACCTGTACCCTAACCCATACCCTAACCCTAAACCGTACCCTATACCTATCCCTAACCCGTTCCCTAACCCGTACCCTAACCCTAACCCTAAACCGTAACCTAACTGTACCATAACCCTAAACTGTAACCTAACCCTAACCCGTACCCTAACCCTAACCCATACCCTAAACCGTACCCAAATCTGTACGACAACACTTACCCTAAACCGTACCCTAACACGTACCCTAAACTGTACCCTAATGCGTACCCTAACTCGTACCCTAACCCTAACCCATACCCTAAACCTAACCCGTACTCCAACCCTAACCCCAACCCTAACCCCAAACCCTAAACCCTAACCCGTACCCTAAACCCTAATCTGTACCCTAACCCTTAACCTCTAACCTGTAACCCCTAAACCCAACCCTAACCCGTACCCTCTCCTTACCCTAACTCTAACCTCTACCCTCACCCATACCCTAACCGTAACCCATACCCTAACCTGAACCCATACCCTAATCCATACCCTAACCCCGGGGATTGGGTACACCTGAGCCCCACCATGGGACTCAGCCTGCCAGCCCTCAGGAAACCATGCCCCTTGGGGCGCCACAGAGCACCCCGTGCAGGAGAACTGGTAGGGCCCCCCTGAGCCCCCAGCGATCCTCGGCGGCCCCATACACCCCAACGCTGAGGCCCATGCTCATCCCACCCCACGCCTTCCCTTCAGCTTGCCACCGAGCTCATCGCAGAGCCGGCAGATCAGGCCTGCCGGGTTCCTGGGGCCTACACCTGACCCTAGGTCGGCTGGGTAGGGCCCCTCCCCTGGGGCCCGGTGCCGCAGCCCCAGGGACTGGGGACACCTGAGCCCCACTGCAGGACAAAGCCTGCCAGCCCGCAGGAAAGCGTGCCCCTTGGGAGGCTATAGAGCATTCAGGGCGGGAGAACCAGGAGGGCCCCCAGAGCCCCCGGCGAACTTTGGTGATCCCTAAACCCAACCTTGAAGTCCATGCTCACCCCAGCCCGCACCCTCACCTCAGCCCATGGCAGAGATCGCCACATAGTGGGCAGATCTGGCCTGCGGGGTTCCTGGGCCCCAACCCTAACCCTAGTTCATCTGTGGAGGGGCCCCTCCCCAGGAGCCTGGAGCCGCAGCCACGGGGATTTGGGACACCTGAGCCCCACAGCAGGACTCAGTCTGCCACCCCACAGGAAACCATGCGCCTTGGGAGGCCATAGAGCATTCAGGGCGGGAGAACCAGGAGGGCACTCCTGAGCCACCAGCGAACTTTGGCGGCCTCCCACACCCCAACCCTGAGGCCCACGCTCACCCTCCCCACACCCTCACCTCAGCCCGTGTAGCTAGCCATACAGCCAGCAGATCGGGCCTGCGGGGCTCCTGGGGCCTAACCCTAGCCCTAGGTCAGCCGCAGGTGTGGGGGCCTCCCCAGGAGCCTTACACTGCAGCCCCGGGGAATTGGGATACCTGTACCCCACCAGAGGACTCAGCTTGCCACCTGACAGGAAACATTGCCCCTTGGGGCTCTATGGAGCCTACAGGGCACGAGAACTTGGGGAGGCCCTCAGAACCCGTCCCCACATTTGGCAGCCCCCCGTGCCCCAACCTTGAGGCCCATGCTCACCCTCCCCCATGGCCTCCTCTCAGCCCTCCACAAAGCTCACCTCACAGCCTGCAGATTGTCCCTGCCGGGCTCCTGGACCCTAACCCTTACCCTAGGTTGGCCACAGAGGGGCCCCTCCCCAGGGTCCTGGCACCACAGTCCGGGGGATTGGGGACACCCAAGCCCCACCGTAGGACTCAGCCTGCAGTCCACAGTAAACTGTACCCATTTTGGTGCACAACAGAGCAGTCAGGGCAAGAGAATTGGGGCACCCCCTGAGAGCCCCTTCTGGTGAACCCCGACCTTTGTGGGCCCTTCCGGATGAAACAACAAGGCTCACACTCACCCGCCCTTGTGCCCTCATCTCACTCGGCCTGGGAGCTCTCTGAGCACTGGGCAGTTCAGACCTGCTGTCCTTGAGGCCTAACCTAACACTGGGTCTTCTGCTGAGGGTCCCTCCCCGTTTGCCTGCCTCCAAGGCACCAGGCATTGGGCTCACCTCTGCACGACTAGAAGACTCAGCCTGCCCCACAGCAGGAAACTGTCCATTTGGGGCTGCAGCAAGGATTCATAGGAAAATCAGAGGGTCCCCCTCAGCCCATCCCAGGCAACCCCCACTTTCAGAGATGTCCCTGGATCCAATTAGTAGCTTCACACTGAACTTGAAACTTGCTCTCCACGGAGATCTTTCGAAATTCTCCACAATTCCAACTGATGGCATTATCCAGCTTCAGTGCCTTACCCAGCTTTAGGTCTTGAGATGGATTAAAATGGGAAGTCACTTCACTGATGACGACGTACTGGTGACCAAAAGATACATGCATAAATGCTTCATATCACTTGGCTTCAGGGAAATGCAAATCTAAACCCCTATACATGCCATATCACACGAGGCCAAATATCTAAAAATAAGAAGACATGAAACTATACATGTTGGAGAGGATGTGGAGAAACGGGAAACCTCTTACACCCCTGTACGAATGCAGTCCGGTACAGCCACTCTTGAAAATGGTGCGGAGTTTCCTCAAGAAGTTATAAATAAAGCTACCCTATGTCCCAGCAATTGCACTACTGGGTATTTACCCCAAAGCGACAGGTACTGAAGACGGGACACATGCACCACAGTGTTCATAGCAGCAATATCCATAATAGACAAGCTGTGGAAGGGGTGCAGATGACCATGGATAGATGAATGGATAAAGAAGATGTGGATCATATATATAATGGAATATTACTCAGCCATCAGAAAGGATGAATACTTACCATCACACTGACCTGGGTGGAGCTGGAGGGTATTATGCTGAGTGGAATAAGTCAATGAAAGAAAGACAATGATCATATGCTTTCACTCCTATGTGGAATATCAGAAACAAGGAAGAAGACCATAGGGGAAGGAAGGGAAAATAGAATGGGAAGTCATCAGAGAGGGGGAAAACCCATGATGGACTCTTAACTATCACAAGAAACTGATGATTGTTGGAGGAGAAGTTGGGGGGGGTAACTGGGTGAGTAGCATTAAGGAGGTCACACGATACAATGAGCACTGGGTGTTACACACGATTGAAAATTTATTGAAGACTACATCTGAAACTAATGGTGTACTGTAAGTTGGCTAATTGAATTTAAATTAAAGAACAAAAGACCTCAAATAAACAATCCTAAACATTTGTATGGAACCACTAAAGATTCTGAACAGCCAGTGCAATGTGGAAAAGAAAAACAAAGCTGGAGGACTCACAATTTCAGATTTCAGGTTATACTACAAAGCTGCAGTCATCCTAACAAGACAGTATGGCACAAAAATAGACACAGCGACCAAAGGAACAGGATACAAGTTCAGACAGAAACCCACAATTATGCGGTCCATGAATCTTCCACAAAGCAAGCAACGATATCAAAAGGGAAAAGGACAGTCTCTACAACAAATGGTGTTGGGAAAACTAGACAGCTACGCACAAAAGAATGAAATTAAACTGCTTTCTTACACAATACAGACAAACACAAAACAGTTTCAAGACCTCAATATGAGACCTGAATCCATAAAAATCCTACAGGAGGGAAGACAGTAACTTCTTGACATGGACCATACCAACGTTTTTCTGGACTGTGTCCTGACAAAGGAAATGAAAGCAAAAATAAACTATTGGGAATACAGTAAAATAAAAAGTTTCCACACGGCAGAAGAACAATGAAAACGTAAAAATAATAAGACAACCTACTCAAAGGGAGAAGATATTTGCAAAGATCATATGCAATGAAGGGATAGTGTCCAAAACATATAGAACTGATACTACTCGACCCCCCAAAAAAACAAATAATCCAGTTAAAAAATAGGCAGAAGACATGGACAGACATTTCTCCAAAGAAGAAATACAAATGGCCAACAGTCCCGTGAAAAGATGTTCACCATCACCCATCATCAGGAAAATGTAAATCCAAAGGACAATGAGGTAATACCTCAAACCTGTCAGAATGGCTAACATCAAAAGCACAACAAAGAGCAGGTGTTGGGAGGATGTGGATAAAGGGGAATCCTCGCGAACTGTGGGTGGGAATGCAAACTGTGGTGGCCACCGTGGAAAACAGTATGAAGTTTCCTCAAACAATTAAATATAGAACTACCCTACGACCCAACAATCACACTACTCGTATTTACCGAAAGAATAGGAAAACAGTAACGTAAAAGGATACGTGCACTCCTATGTTTCTTGCACCATTATTTACAATATCACAATATGGAAGCAACCCAAGTGTCTGTAGAAAAATTGAGAAATGAGAGGATAGATGTGTGTATTCACACACACACACACACACACACACACACAATGGAGTATTACTCGGCTTGAAAAAGAATGAAACCTTGCCATTTGCAGCCACATGGATGGAGCTAGAGGGTATTATCCTAAATAAAATCAGTCAGTCAGAGAAAGACAAATCCCATACGATGTCACTCTAACGGGGAATTTAAGAAACAAACAAAAATAAATAACTAAAAGAGAAAAAGGAGACACACCAAAATACAAACTCTTAACAATAGAGAACAAACGGATGGTTACCAGAGAGGAGGTGGATAGAGGGATGAGTGAAATAGATGAAGGGGATTAAGAGGATGCTTTTCTTGATGACCACTGAGTAATACATAGAATTACTGAATCACTCTATTCTACACCTGAAACGAATGTAACACTGTATGTTAGCTCTACTGGAATTAAAATAAATTTTAAAAAAAGATTTTTCTTTCAGGAACCTCTTTGAAAAAACTTTTCCTGTGCAATGTGCATAAGCCCTACTTGAGAGGATTCACTCTACAAAAATTATTCACTTCATGCCTCAAATTCATATTTCACTGAGTTCTTACCATGGATTCCAGCCCACGGGAGCCATGGTCCTTTTCTGTCCAGGCTCAGCACCTATGCATTCAAGATTGGAAGTAGAGACACATGTCACTTCACAGTCCAGAAAGCTATTATTGTTTCTGTTTCAGTGTGAGAGGGTCACAGACTTTGGGACAGATTTCAGAGCAGGTTTATTATGGATCCTGGATCTTTACTTCAATGTTCATTGCCTGGATCCATTTGGCTAATAGGTTCCCTGTGGATGGGCTTGCTTCCAAGCACATACATGGAAGATGCAAAGGTGGGTGGGCTTGGTGCAGGACAGGAAGAAGACCAAAAACAGACAAGGGTCCGAACCCTCCCCTGATCCAGGAACTGCTACGGGAGAGGGTACGGGTGGTAGAATCCATGCAAAACTCCAAGGTCACCAGCTGAACACAGGAGGCACAAGTCAAGGGATCTGGAGATGCAGGGGTTGAAGGCTGCTCTGAGCTACCTCTGGGAGGAAGGGAGGGAAGGAATGAGAAGGAGACACTGCCTGCCCCTGGCCTATGCCAGGTGCGCACCGCTCTGACATGCATCAGTCGACACATCTGACACAGCCTGGGCTCAGGATGGGCTGGCTCATGTCCCTCAATCCTCACTGGGACAGCTGGCCCCAGGGCTCAGAGACATGTTGAGGGTGATGAGAGGGAAAGCTGCCCCACCCAGGTCGTCCCCTCCTTGAGCAGACAGCCCTTCAGAACTGCTAAAAAAAACCCCACTAACGGGGTTGAAAGACATGCCATGGATGAACTAAGGCATAGAGATATGTAAAATAACATTCATTTTTAAGTTCAGAGCTGTCATCTCAGGAAGTGGGGAGAGCTTCCCTGAAGAAGACTGAGGGGGGGGCAGGCCATGCTGAAAAGGGAGACATGGCTCTCCTGATTGGGGACCTGCAGCCCCCTTCCAGGGCGGGGCATCATCCTCGCATCACACGAGATCCATGGAAGTGTTCCATCAGGGCCAGATGTTTGTCTCGAGAAGGCTACCCTGGCATCGGTCTGCACAGGGCACCAGGGACGAGGGCCAGATGGAGGACGGACAATACCCTGGAGGCCATGGGGCAAGAGCAGAGGCACATGACCTTGAAGATGATGATGAAAAGCAGGAGGTGGCAGCATGGAGCCGGCCCGAAGGTACCATGGGAGCAGTGCCCACAGCTACACTGACTGGGTGCCTTCTGTGCCCGGTGTGGCTGACTTCAGTGGGCTCCAGACTAGTCCTGACCACAATTCTAGGAAGTGTGCACCACCCCCGGCCTCCTCTCCCCTTGCAGCTGCTAGGAATCACGGTCACAGACCCTGGTCAGCTTTTGTGGAAACCAAGCAGTGGCTCCCCCGCACGCTGCACCTCTGGTGGTGGTCCAGTGCGACCCTCGTGCCTGGTCAGACACTGATGTCTACCTGTCTCCACACAAATCCACAGACAGGAGGGTTTCCCTGAATTCCACAACACCTGATGAGACAGATACACAGAACCCAACACCCAGTGGGTCACTCGGGACCTCACCTATGGTCATGGAGCTCACCATACCCTATTTCTGTCACTGCCCACAGAAAGCCTGGTTCTGATCCCCCACAATACCATACATCCTGGTTGCTGACCTGGGGTCATGCCATGGACCCACATGGCACCTTTCTTTAAGTGAAGGCTATGCCTACACCTCCTAGAAAATATTTCTAATGAAGTACAAGTCCATCAGGACTATGGTGTGAATGGTAGCACACAGGTTTCATGGTAGTAGTCAGTAATTCTAACAAGGGTTAACCACACCCCCCGTCTCACAAAACCTTCCTCCATCCCCACTGAACTCATGGTCTGCCCTCAGAAAACCCTCCAGGAAACAAACCTTTCATCTGAATGCTCTCTTCACCTTCTGCTTCAAATCTTGTCCAACCACAATGATATGAAACTAGAAATCAGTCTCAAGAAAAAAATGGGACAGTCAAAAATAGGTGGAGATTTTTGGGGCCTGGGTGGCTCAATCATTAAGGATCTGCTTTCAGCTCATGTCTTGATCCCAGGATTTTGGGATCTAGCCCCAAATCAGGCTCCTTGCTCAGTGGGAAGCCCGCTTCTCCCTCTCCCACCCCCCTGCTGGCATTCACTCTCTCGCTGTCTCGCTCTCTGTCAGACACTTAAATAATCTTAAAAAAATATGTGGAGATTTAACAACATGCTACTGAACAACCAACAGTCAAAGAAGAAATCAAAAAAAATTTAGAAGTACCTTGACACTGATGAAAAAGACAACCTACACAAACTTATGGGATGCAGCAAAAGTAGCGTTATGGGGGACATTCATAGAAATTCAAGTCTTCATCAATCCATGAGAATGCTCTCCAATAACCTGATTTATGTGGTAAAGAAGTAGAAAAAAAAAACAACAAACAAACCCCCAAATTAGTAGAAATAAGGAAATAACAAAAAGGAATGCATAAATAAATCCAACGGAGACTAAAAAGACAAAAAAAAAAAAAACAATGAAAATGAGAGCTGCCTTTTTTGGAAAGAGAAACAAAACTGACAAACTTAGCTAGACTCACCAAGAAAGACAGAGGACTCGAATACAATCAGGAAATAAAGATAATGGATTCCTGTATCATATCAAAATCAAAAGAACTCTTCAAACTTGGACACAACAACTTCTGCAAGCCACATCTCTAAAGGCAAAGAAAATAAAAGCAAAAATGAACTATTGGCACTTCGTCAGGATAAAAAGCTTCTGCATGGCAAAGCAAACGATCAACAAAACAAAAAGGCAACCTATGGAATTGAAGAAGATATCTGCAAATGATATTACAGATAAAGGGCTGGTATCCAAGATCTATAAAGAACTCCTCAAACTCGACACCCAAAAAATGGGCAGAAGACACAAAGAGATACTTGTCCAGAGAAGACATACAAATGGCCAACAGACACATGAAAAAATGCTCCACATCACTTGCCATCAGGCAAATACAAATCAAAACGACAATGAGATACCACCTTACACCAGTTAGAATGGTTAAAATTAACAAGGCAGGGGGCACCTGGGTGGCACAGAGGTTAAGGGTCTGCCTTCGGCTCAGGGCGTGATCCTGGCATTATGGGATTGAGCCCCACATCAGGCTCCTCCGCTATGAGCCTGCTTCTTCCTCTCCCACTCCCCCTGCTTGTGTTCCCTCTCTCGCTGGCTGTCTCAATCTCTGTGGAATAAATAAATGAAATCTAGAAAAAAAATTAACAAGACAGGAAATTACAAAAACTCAGAGAGGATGTGGAGACAGGGGAGCCCTCTTACACTACTCGTGAGAATTCAAGCAGGTATAGCCGCTTTTGAACAATATGGAGGTTCCTCAAGACCTTAAACACAGAGCTATCCTACGACCCACCAATTGCACTAGTGGGTATTTACCCCATAGACACAGAGTAATGAAAAGAAGGGGCACCTATATCCCAATGTTCATAGCAGCAATGTCCATAATAGCCAAACTGTGGAAGGAGCCAAAATGTCCTTCAGTAGATGAATGGACAAAGAAGATGTGGTTCATCTATACAATGGACTATTACTCAGTCATCAGAAAGGATGAATACCCACCATTTGCACCAACGTGGATGGACCAGGAGGGGATTATGCTAAGTGAAATTAAGTCAAGCAGAGAAAGACAATTATCATAAGGTTTGACTCCTTTGTGGCATGGAAGGAGTAGCATGGAGGACATTAGAAGAAGGAAGGAGAAAGTGAAGGGGGGGAATGAGATGGGGAGATGAACCATGAGAGACTATTGACACTGGGAAACAAAATGAAGGTTGCAGAAAGGGAGGCGTGGGGGAATGGGTTATCCTGGTGATGGGTATTAAGGAGGGCACATGTCATAATGAGCTCTAGGTGTTATATGCAAACAATGAATTATGGAACACTACATCAAAAACAAATGAAGTACTGTACGGTGACTAACATCATTTTAAAAAAAGAGAAAGATATGAAATCCATACAGGAAAACTTTCACTATTTGCAAATGATATGAAATCCCGAAAAATTCCACAAAAAATCTGTTAGTTTAAACAAATTCAAGAAAGCTGCAGGATATAAAGTTAATATACAGAGACCTGTTGTCTTTATTTTTTTTCAGATTTTATTTATTTGACAGGAAGTGAAAAAGCACATACAGGGGGAATGTCAGAAAGAGGGAGAAGCAGACCCTCGGTAAGTGGGGAGCCCAACACGGGGCTCGATCCCAAAACTCTGGGATCATGACCTGAGCTGAATGCAGATGCTTCACCTATGGGGCCACCCAGATGACCCAACTTCTTGCATTTCTGTATACTGATGACACACTTTCGCAAAGAGAAATTAAAAAAGCAATGCCATTAACAATTGCACCAAAAAAAAAAAATCTAGGAATAAAAGTAACCAAAAATGAGAAAGACATAGTACACTCAACACATGGCAGAAAAGAAATGAAAAACATGTGTGTGGAGGGGGGCAGAATGTATGGGTCAAAGATTTGGAAGGCAACACAAACAAATGGATGCATACGCCATGCTCCTTAACTGGAAGAGTTAATTATGTGAACATGTCCATTGTACCCAAAGCAATCGACACGTGTGATGAAATCCCTATCTGAATTCCAGTGGCATTATTCAAGCAAATACAAAACAGTCCTCAAACTTGGATGGAATCACAAAAGACCCCAAATACCCAATGCAACCTGGAGAAAGAAAGGTGCAGTCAACACACTCCTGGATTTCAAGCTAGATTACAAAGCTGTTGTCATCAAAACAGGATGGTACTGGCAGAAACACAGACACCAGGTCAGTGGAACAGAACAGAAAGCTCAGAAACTTACCCACACGTAGATGATCCTACCTTACGACACAGCAGCAGAAGATATGCCATGAGGGAAGGACTGTGTCTTCAGTGAGCGGTAACAGGCAAACTGGACACTAAATGCAGAAGAATATAACTGGGTCACTTTCTTACACCACACACAAAATTTTTAATGGATGAATGATAGGAACGTAAGACCTGAATCCATAAACCTCCAAGACACAGGTACTAAGTCTCTCAACGTTGGTTTTGGCAAAGAGTCTTCAGATCAGACACCAAATGCAAAGCAACAAAAGCAAAAATAAACAAGTGGAACAACATCAAACTGAAATCTTCCACACGGCAAAAGAAACCAGCAAAAACTTAAAAGACCACGGACCCAATAAGAAAAAAATATCTGCGAATCATATGTGTGAGAAGAGGCTAATACCCAAAATGCACACAACACTCATACAAATCAAAACAAAAAAAAAACTGTATAAAAAATGGGGTGAATATGTGAATAGATACTGTCCAAAGATGGCACACAGGTGCCAACAGACAGAAAAAGTTGTTCGACATCACTCATCATCGTCAGGGAAACATCAGTCAACCCCACAATAGGCTATCTCCTCACAACTGTTGGAACAGCAATTGTCCCAGAGACAGACACCAGGTGGGGTCAAGGGTGTGCAGATTAGGAGACACTGTGCACTGTTGGTGGGAATGGAAATTGGTGCAGCCACTGTGACAAACGGTATGGAGGTTCCTGAAAAAATAAAGACAACTACCACATGACCCAGTAATGGCTCTACCGAGTATTGATTTGAAGAACACAAAAATACTGCTTTAAAAAGACAGATGCACTCCCACGTTCACTGCAGCATTATTCACAAGAACCAGACATGGAAACACAGACCTTGGGAGCCTTATGCCAAGTAACTCAGACACGGAAACACCAATACCAGATGCTCTCATGTACATTCCACGTGGAATAAACAAATAGTGAATGCATAGATAATGAGAGCAGATTGGTAGTGCCAGATTCAGGGATGGGGTGGTAGAAACAGGTGAAGGTGGTCAAAGTCTCAATGTTTGAGTGAGAAAATCTGACAGTCATGGAATGTTTTGTCCAGCATGGAGGCTAAATCTAATCCTGCCGCATGGGGTATAGGTTTCCCTGCTCTTTGAAAGTACAGGGCTTCTGAGAAACCTTGCACAGCAGAAATGGTGTCAAGAAGGAATGGCCATTAATTTACACGGAACACTTAGACAGTGTGCTCAGACTCCAAAATTCCTTCTCTTTGGCTTTTATTAGGCCTCAGGATACAAGTTTCTAATGGAGGCCCAGCATAAATGAAGATAAAGCACAGGAGAGGCTCACAGACACCATTCAAAGTGCTGGTGTCTGGATACAGAGAGCGGTTCCCAGGGGAAGGAGCTGGTTGGGGTGCACGCCGCCTCTGTCGTGCTTCTCCCCAAAACAGATGCTGAACGCGATTCTCACTGTTCACCTTTTTTCATAAGAGGGAAATTCTCTTCAGGTCTCTTCCTCTTACTGAAGCTGGGTAATAACGTGGTTCTTTCAAGAAAGCCCAGTGTCTTACTGTGAACTTTTAAAAAGTGGGGGATACTTGTACTTGAGCATTGCTGAGGGAGGAGATGTGAAAGGTTTTCCCAGACACAAACCTCAGCAGATCCACCGGAAAGGCACCTTCCTCAGCATGCAGAACACAGACTACCTCCTATCCCCCGAGAAACCCTCTCCTTCCCCTTGATCAGGACAGTCCACAACAGCTGGGAGTTACCCCAATTCCTCCGTTCTCCTGCTCCTAATAGCTAACCCATCAGCAAATCCTGTGAGCTCCATCTTCAAAATGGACCCAGAATAGTTCTAACCACTCCATCCAAGGCCACCTGTCTGGTCCACAGTGCCTGAGTTCCTGGAAAAGCTTCATCATTGACCTGCCTTGCCATCTTCAACCCTCTGTCATCTGTTCTGAACACTGTAGCCAGGATGGCCCAGTGAAACAGGGTCTCATGGGGTTATAGCCCTGGAATGGCTTTCTGTCACCCTCTGTCACCTCTCTGAGCTCATGTCCTAAGCTGTCTCCTGTGGCCACAGGGCCTTCTTGCTGCTCCTGGGCATACCTGGAATTCTCCTGCCCCAGAGCCTTTGCACATGCTTTCCCTTCTGTTCAGAATGCTCTTGATGTGTTCTCACTCACCTTCGGAGAAGTCTGAATTGGAGTGACAGGGACAGAAGATGAGGCTGTGTGTGTTGGGTGAGGCTGGTGGCCCAGAAGAAGGTTCTCTGCCAGCTCTCCGCCTGTGCCTCACTTGTCCACATCCAGGAACTTGCACACAGCCCTCACCTGTCATAACTCTCACGCAGGAGACCCACAGCCACCCCTGGAGCCCACCCCGCCCACACCCAGCTGCAGAATGCATTCAGCTCTCCTCTGGGACCCGTGTCAGCTTTACTCAGGCCTGGAACTCCCCTGTCTCCTGAAAAGCTCTCGGATTCCTCCTCTTCATCCAAATCACACTGGCGCAAGGCTTTCATGAGAAAGCTATAATGCTAACTAATGAAAGGTTCACACCTACTTTCCCCTTCTTTTGCCTTTCTCTCCACCTTCTTTCCTACCTGTGCAAACTGTAACATATCAGTGGAACGTGAACATGCTCTGAGACCTGAATCTTTCACTGTAGCTTTCTGAGGACTCCTTATGTGATAAGAAACTAGTGTATCCTACAACAGGGTGTTTTACAACTATCATCTATAGAAGAGTATAGCCCAATTCACTACAATTTTACCTCACTCTTCATGAAGCAGAACACTTTTTCCATTCTTCTCTTACTTAAATTCCACTTAGTTCACATGCCATGGAATATTTGCTTCAGGGGTAGGATTTAGTGACTCCTACCTGCATACAGTACCTGGTGCTCATCACAAGTGCCCTCCTTAATACCCCTCACCCATTTAACTCTTCCTCCCACGCCCCTGTCCTGCAGCAACACTCAGTTTGTTCTCCAAGTTTGAGTCTATTTCCTTGTTTGCCTCTCTCATCACCCCAACACTCTGTTCATCTATTTTCTTTCTGAAATTCCACAAGCGTGAGAGCATAGGATATTTGTCTTTCCTCACTGATTTTCCTTAGCTTAATACACTCTAGATCCATCCACATCCTTGCAAATGGTAAGATTTCATTCTTTTTGAAGCTGGGTCATATTCCATTATATATATGTATCGCACATCTGCTTTATCCATTCATCAGTGCATGGACTTTGGGATTCTCTCCATAGTTTGGCTACTGTGGACATTGCTGCTGTAAACATCATGGTGCATGTTCCCCCATTGAATCTGCATTTTTGTATCCTTTGGGTAAATACCTAGGAGAGCAATTGCTGGATCATGTGGTTGTTCAATGTTTAACTTTTTGAGGAACCCCCCACTGTTTCCCAGACTGGCTGCACCACTTTGCATTCCCACCAACAGGATGGGAGGGTTCCCCTTTAAGCAGAACATTATCTGCCGGCATTTTCATAAGAGGAAACAAAACCTCTGGGAGATGCACCCAGGGTCAGACAAGCAGTTGCAGACTTCACCCCAAGGCTCCTGACGCCAAGCCCCTTGAAGCCACCAGCATGCCACTATTCAAAAGAATTCCCAGACTCTCCTTCTGACTCCACCACCAAAGAAACTACAGAGAGAATATGGCACCACAAAATATCGAGATAATACATTTAGTAAAACTAGAAAGTCAAGCTCAACTTTTAAACAGGAACAGGCTGCTTTGGATAATTTTGAATTTTCCCTCCACCCTAATTTTAACTCTTCTGATGAAAAAACTAATCAATGATGAAACATCACCTTTGTCAAATGACATCATCCAAGTCTGTATCAGATGAAAAAAAGCCACCTAACTCTAGATGCTGGCCACTCAACCATATCTTAGGCCCAACTGAATAAACACTGTTAGATGAAGGAACAAATTAGATGTTACAAACAGGCACAGAGTGAATCTCACCTTCCCTTTCTAATAAAAGAGGGTTCCTAGGAAACAGATGGTCAAAATACATTTGTAAGCAATAAATGGACAGAGAAATTGTGATCCCCTGCAAAGTTCTACCTGCAGGGAAACTAAGTAATCCTTGCACCAAACCCAGAATGCTGGCAGCTACTTCAATTTTACTTTGTGGCTCCACTAGAGAAAAGAGAAAAGCCCAGGAGGTTTTGGGATAATGAGAGGTTTTACCTCCAGCCCTGACATAGATAGGACATTTTGCCAAACATACCTGTGCTTTCTCTGAACACTGGTGTCCTGTGACAAGCTTCCTCGCTGACTCAGATGGTGACGTTCAAAACCTCGGGTGTCTTGGAGTCAGAGTAGAGAAGTGCTGTCAGCTGGGGAGATGAAGGCACCTCTGACCTAAAGCCTGCACACCTGCTTCGGTTTCTGGGCGAAGGGGCAACACATACTTGTTGTTTAGCAGTAATTATCTTCATTCTCAATAGACCAATGACCTTGCCTTTTCTGGAAAGCAGACTTACTCTTCTAAAGTAACCCTCAATCCGCATATTCCCAACGCAACTAGAGTGGAACATTTATTTCTCACTTAAATAGAAAACACTGTTATTGTCAACATTGTGTGAATGAACTTTTAAAAACATTTTAGAGAGAAAGGAAGGGACCTTTATTCAAACCCAAGTCAGGACAGCTGCCTGGGAGACACAATCTTCACCAAGAAGGGAGTGCTCCGGGGAAGGAACATTTGGGGCAGGCTTATATATTTTTTTCTGTTTTGTTTCAGGTACAGAGTTACACACCACAATGAGGATCTTCTTAGATTCCAGAAAGTGACAGACTCTTTCTTATGTTTTCAGTATGTACATGTCAGTATGACTTTAATCTTATGGGAGCCAAAGAGGTTGTTTATTTTTTCTTATCTTTATGTTGGCATTTTTGGTTATTGTTTTCTACACGAAGCAGATGTACAACATGTGCTTGGGGCAGAAACAGGGCCCATGCTCTGAGGTTTTGCCCAGTCATTTTGAGCCGGGTACAATGTTAAAGGATAGCTTCCCTGGGAGCCCAGGATCAGGGCCCACAGATGATATAAGATAAAAATTACTTTCATCATTATAATTACTACTAAATGGAGGAATTTGAGACAAAAGCACTTTTCACAAGAATACCAAGAAATCAAAATGATGCCCACGGAAGGCTGCCTGCTCCATGGTCAGCACAGGTAACAGAAGTGTTCACAGTCTCTGGACTCCTGCCCTTTTCCTGCCCAAATTGCTGAAGCACACAGACCACTTAAAATCAGAATTGTAGAACTGCTAGACACCTTAGAGATGTCTGACACCATTCCCTTGGACTTCAGAATAAAACACAGTAGCTCGTTGTCACCAACTAATTTCAACATGAAGTGCCCCCTGGATGCACTAAGTTCTTTCTCTGCAAATGTCGACTAATGTAAGTCACAGTCATACCATATAAACACTACGATGGCTGGGAAGTCATCGTAGGTAAGGGAATATTTTAGCCATGTTTATAAGCATTGGCTCACATTGTAGAAGAGGCTGAGCTGAGTGTTTTTAAATACTATTTCAGACCTGTTTTACAGCACCCTCTGAACATACCAGAGCCTGAATGGACTAAAAAAGATAGTTGGTTTCAGTAACTTTAACACCAGAAAAATATTATACTGTCTGTATTCCTAAGGATCATTGAGTATCTTACCCAGAGGTCCTCCACTGAGATAATGATCTTAATGATCACCATGGGCAGAGGTGAAAAGGCCCGCTGAATTCATTCCACTTGTCCACATGACAAGAAAATCTTGATACTTGATAGGTTTCCAGATCGAGAAGACCAGAGATAAGAGGGAAATAGTACCCTGTATGGAACAACAAGGGATTTGGAGTCAATTTGGGGATCCCACTTAGGTTTCTGACACTAAAATCCTCTGTGACTCATATCATCTGAGTCCCTGTCTAACCACCTGAAAATGTGCCTAAAAATATCTACACCCTAGTTGAGAAGTTTAAGAGGCAGAATGTTACAACGAGCCAGTATGATGTCTCTCAAAAACAGGTGCTCAAGAAGCCATAATTGCTATTGGGTCTATTTCTTTTCCAGAAGAAAGAACACATGTTGAATCCATATTTCTCATAGATGACTCACCAGATGATTTTCAAACCTGAAGGAAGGCCAAGAAGTCGCTCTTGTGTCATATTTCACTCAGAAATCATATTGTTGGACTGGTGAGGATGATACGATAGCAACGTCGTCACTAAGAGTGGGGAGCTTCTAATTTCCATACGGCCATGTTGACCCCCTTAGCTCAGAGCCACCAGAAAGGGCAGCTGGGGAGGGGGCACCACCAACACTATGAGAGGGGAGCTTCCCATTTCCATATGGGCATGTTGACCCCCTTAGCTCAAGGCCACCAGAAATGATAGCTGAGAGGGACCACAGGCCAAGGCTGCCAGGTGTGGCTGGGGCAGGCAGAATTCTGACTTAAGGCTCAACTCCTGTCTAGGTTATTATAATGCTCTTCACAAAGAAAGTGCCATTGTGTGTGAGCCCTCATGTAGAAAAGTTTCAGAATTTCCATTGAGATTCCCTCTCTGACCTTTAGGATATGTAGCAAAGTTCCATTTAATTTTTAAACATTGAAGGACTTCCTGTTTTTCTTTTCGCTATGACTGTGGCTCAATTCCCCTGTGGTCTAAGAATAGAATCTAGTTAATTTCAGGGTTTAACATTTGTAGCCTTGATTCTTGGCCCCACCTATCATCTATTTGGGTAAAGAGTCTATGACCACTTGAAAATAATGTATTCTGCACTTATTATGGAATGTTCCCTATATGTCAATTAGGTCACATTTTTTACCAATGTTTTGTCTGCTTTTTCTGTCAGATATTGAGAAAGGTATATTGAAATCTTCAAACAATGCTGCTCTATTCAACGTTGCATCAGAGAATCTACCAGTGTTAGAAGGCAAGAGAAACAAAAAGTATAAGAATTGAGGGGATAATTGTGACTATTCACAGATAATACGATTGTGTACATAGAAAATCCAAAAAAGTCTATAAATACCCTATTAAATTCAAAATGCAATTTATAAATTTGAGATGGATTGTAGCTTCCCATTGGACAGTTTCTGAAAGAAAACGTAGAACCTGTCAATCTTGGGGTAGGACATAGGGTGCACTAACCATTTAAAAGAATTCAGTCGGACTTCATAAAAATGTGACATTTCTCCTTATCTTATGACCATATGAAAATGAAAAAGTGAACCGCAGGCTGGGAAGTACAGATTTGCAATACACACACTGACAAAGACTTGTCCATAAAGAATTCCTGCTCATCAACCATAAAAAGTCTATTTATAAACAAATACTTCAGAAAAGATTGACTGATGGCCAATAAGAACAGGAAAGGGTGCTCTACAGTATTATTTTCAGGAACAGCAAGGCCTTTCCTAAAATGAAAACATACACACAAACCAGTATTCCTTAGATGGATGATGTCCTTATTTCTGAGGACAGCTTGAAGAACAGACTAGCATCAAAGTAAAGTGATGGAATTCCTGACACTCAGAGGATGGACAATTGACCTCAAACTACAGTACAATTTCTAGGCATCATTCGGTCCTCTGAAGGCAGACAACTACCACACCCCTTCCTACACCACACAGGTTGCTTCCCAACCCCTACCATAAACGAAGAAGATGAGAAACAGATAGGACTAGTAGGAAATAGCAAAAATCACATGTGGGGATTATCCTGAAACACACTGATCACATAACTAGTGTAAGGAAGTGTAGGGAACTGACAAGGACAGAGACTCAAGAGGTACTTCTTTGGGAAATGCTGTCTGAAATCGTCACACGTTGGTACCAGCTAATGAGGGCTCTGAGCATACCTAGGGTTTGCTCACAAGGGTCTGCAACACCATCGCTGAGGACTGAAACTCTTCAAGACCTCAAAGCTTGCCTGATTGACTACTGGACTAAGAGATTCCCATGTTCTGAAAACAGATACCAACTAATTGAAAGGTTCACCTGGGCTCTCTCGGAGGCCCTACAAGAAGCTGAACCATTCACTGAAAATCAATTACACACACACACACACACACACACACACACACACACACACACCTGTCATTTCACCAATTACTTAAACATTCAAGGTTCTTCCTACCTTTTCTTTTTCACATTGGTATTTATACTCACATGAAATGTCATCATTTCTAATGAACACTGATTTCAAAATACAGATCCATTGACACAATGTTCACAAAATTGAACTTCCCTGCTGTAATTTTCAATATAGTGTTTTTTAAAGTTCATACATATTTTAGGTTTTTGGTAACTTATACAGGAGAAGATCAGCATTGAAAAACTCTAAATACTGACAATGAGTTTTAAGCCTAGAGAACAAAAATTGTCCAATTTCATAGATAATAAGGAACAAAAGGGAAAGCATGGAAGCTGTAGTCGAATAATTTTACACATATGCATCCTCTATTATTCTACTACTGAGGGGCATGTTTTATTACCACTATGCATGTCTTCCACGTGCACCTGCACATGTATAATAAATT
The DNA here is from genome assembly GCF_023065955.2 of Ursus arctos. Taxonomy (NCBI): domain Eukaryota; kingdom Metazoa; phylum Chordata; class Mammalia; order Carnivora; family Ursidae; genus Ursus; species Ursus arctos. Next base: position 38,747 of record NW_026622826.1, read on the forward strand.
ACTACAGTAGAATGAAATGTCTGGGAACTACTTGGCGGCATCTATAATCAACAATTAAATTTCGATCTTATATTTGGTGAACTTCCACTGTCTGTCCCTTTAAACAATGGACCGTAAACAGAAGGGGGAATGAACCAGGAGAGACTATGGACTCTGGGAAACAAACTGAGGGCTTCAGAGGGGAGAGGGGTGGGGGATTGGGATGGGCCAGTGATGGGTATTAAGGAAGGTACATATTGCATGGAGCACTGGGTGTTATATGCAAATAATGATTCACAGAACACTACATCAAAAACTAAGGAAATACTGTATAGTGACTAACATATCATAATAAAAAATTATTAGTAGAAAAAAATTAAAGGTCATAAAAAACCAATATAGCTTTTCTGTTTCAAGAACAATGACAATTGAGAAAAAACTAACTTCCAATCCCTAAAGCAAAACACAGACCAAGTTCCATTTCACTCCCCTTTATTCACATTCTCTGTGGGTTCTAAGCTATTTCCCTACCTCCTTTCCTGCTGAGCAGGGAGCCCGGGCTCGATCCCAGAACCCTGGGATCATAACGTGAGCCAAAGGCACATGCTTAACTGGCTGAGCCAGCCAGGAGCCCCAGCCATGTTTTTCTTAAGCAAAAGGACACTTTCTCACGATGCCTTCACATGACTTCACATGGTATCAGAGACCTGCATTTGCCTCTAGGAGGTTGCAGATGAAGGCAATTGCAAACTCTCACAGTGGTTTATCAAATACAATGACCTGCCTGGTGACAGTGACAATCTTATGATCCCACGAGAGGGTGCTGTGACACTCAGCTGTGGCTGGGCTGGCACAGAGAACCAAATCCATTTCCCTGCCTGATGTCTGTGAGGAACAGATGCCCCCACTGTGAATGAGACCCTGCCACTGAACTGTCCAGAGATGGCCATTCTCACGGAGGATGAGGATAAAGGACAATGCCTGAGGAGACCTCATCTGTCTCTTTTATCTTTTCATATGTTTGACAGTGGACAAATCACTGCCTAGGAGTCTCCAACTACCTTAGTCTCATCTGTGAATGGCCAAGAGGTTTTACAAAACACTTAAGATTTTGACCTCACAAATGCCCACAACCACTTACCATAGGGATTCAACATTAAGCAAAGATACTGTTCGTTGGAAGGGAGGTCCTGCCCACTGTTGTTTCTCACTTATATGCTCATCTTCCTTACCTCATGGTAACATAACCACCTTGATACCTGCTTCCGTCTTTAGGAAGGCTGATGTGACTTGAAGGGCATTACCCTGACATCGTTCTTTCTTAGCAATAAGATGTGGACATTTCCCTAGTCCTACACACCCAAAGTTGAATCGGAATCAGGATTGAGGAAGCTGATGAGAGTTGAAGGTGTTTTCCTGTACACGGTGGTTTATTACCAATAAGGATGGGTCAGAGTCCTCGAAATTCCAGAACCTTTTCATTAATGCTTCCTACTCGTGAAAGATGATGTACATTGGTCTTTCCCTGTATAGTGTGGTGACTCAGAGAAAAGTGCTTAGCACTTTCGTCAGACTTCCACGACCACCTTGGGGCTGGCTTCCATACTCAGTAAGAATGATGTTAGGTCTAAGAGGGTTCCTGTACATTGTTATTTCTTACAGATAAGTGTATGGCATTTTTGTTACATTGCCAGAACCACTTAGCGCCGGGCTTGGTGGCCTCCTGGGGACTAACCCTAACCCTAGGTGGACCCCCGAGGGGCCCCTCCCAAGGGGCCTTGCGCCACAACGCCGGGGACTGGGGACCCTGGAGCCCAGCGCCAGAGTCACCTTGCTGCCCTGCAGGAACCCGGGCTGCTAGGGGCATCGCCAGTGTTTCGGGCGAGAGAATGGGTAGGGCCCTCCAAGCCCCTGGCAACCTTTGAAAGCTCCCTGATACAAAACGCTTCGGCCCACGCTCCCACTCGCCAGCGCCCTTACCTCGGCCCGCCCCTCCACTCGCTGCGCAGCTGGTGGATCTGGCCTGCCAGCCTCCTGGGGGCTAACCCTAACCCTAGGTCGGCCCCCGAGGGGCCCGTCCAATGGGGCCTGGCGCCACAACGCCTATGATTGCTGACACACGAGCCCCAGCGCCGGACTCATGGTGCCGCCCCGCCGCCACCTGGGCCGCTAGCTGCACCGCGGGTCATTCAGGGCATGAGAACAGGCAGGGCCCTCCGAGCCATGGGTGACCTTCGAAGCCACCCCGCATCAAAACCCTTGCACCCACGCTCCCACTTGTCAGCGCCCTCACCTCTGCCTGCCCCTCCACTAGCCTCAAAGCTGGCCGATCGGGCCTGCCGGCCTCCTGGGGGCTAACCCTAACCCTATGTGGGCCCACGAAGGGCCCCTCCCATGGCACCTGGCGCCACAACGCCGGGGATTGTGGACCCCCCAGCCCCAGCGCTGGACTCACCCTGCTGCCCCGCCGCCAACCAGGCCGGTAGGGGCGCTGCCGGTCATTCAGGGAAGGAGAATGGGCAGGGGCCTCTTAGCCCCCGGCGACTTTTGAAGTCCACTCACGCCAAAATGCTTGGGCCCATGTTCCAGCTCGCCAGCGCCCTCATCTTGGCCCGCCCCTCCACTCGCTGCACAGCTGGCGAATCGGGCCTGCCGGCCTCCCGTGGGTAACCCTAACCCTAGGTCCGTCCCCAAGGGGAACCTCCCAAGGGCCCTGGCACTGCAAATCCGGGGATTGGGGACCCCTGAGCCCTAGCGCCATACTCTCCCTGCCGCCCCGCTGCCAACCAGGCCACGAGGGGCGTCGTCAGTCATTCAGGGCAGGAGAACGGGCAGGGCCCTCCGAGCCCCTGGAGACCTTCGAAGGCCCCTCGCGCCAAAATGCTTGGGCCCACATTTCCCACTCGCCAGCGCCCTCATCTCAGCCTGCCCCTCCTCTCGCCGCACAGCCAGCAGATAGGGCCTACCGGCCTCCTGGGGGTAACCCTAACCCTATGTCGACCCCCGAGGGGGCCTTCCCAAGGGGTCTGGCGCCGCAACACCGGGAATTGGGGACCCCCGAGCTCCAGCGCCAGACTCACCCTGCCGCCCCGACGCCACCCGAGCCGCTAAGGGCGCCGCCGGTCATTCAGTGCGGAAGAACAGGCAGGGCCCTTCGAGCCCCTGGCGACCTTTGAAGGCCCCACTTGCAAAAACGCTTGGGCCCACGCTCCCGCTCCCAGCGCCCATATCTCAGCCCGCCCCTCCGCTCACCGCACAGCTGGCAGATCAGGCCTGCCGGCATCCTGGGGGCTAAACCTAACAATTGGTTGGCCCACGAGGGGCCCCTGCCAAGGGGCCTTGCACTGCAACGCCGGGGATTGGGGACACCCGAGCCCCATTGCCAGACTCTCCCTGCCGCCCTGCCACCACAGGGCCGGTAGGGGCGCCGCCGGTCATTCAAGAAGGGAGAAAGGGCAGGGACCTCTGAGCCCCCGGCGACCTTCGAAGACCTCCCGCGCTAAAACGCTTGGGCCTACCTTCCCGCTCCCAGCGCCCTCACCTCGGCCTGCCCCTCCGCTCGCCGAACAGCCGGTGGATCGGGCCTACCGGCCTCCTGGGGGCTAACCCTAACCCTAGATCAGCCCCCAAGGGGTCCCTCCCAAGGGGCCTGGTGCCGCAACTCCGGGGATTGGGAACCCCTGAGCCCTAGTGCCCGACTCACCCTTCCGCCCTGCTGCCACACGGGCCGCTATGGGCACCGCAGAACATTCAGTGTGGGAGAACGGGCAGGGCCCTCCGAGCCCCCGTCGTCTTTCCAAGGCCCATCGCACCAAAACGCTTGGGCCCTCGCTCCCACTCGCCAGCGCCCTCACCTCCGCCCACCCCTCCGCTCGCCGCACAACCCACGGATCAGTCCTGCCGACCTCCTGGGGGCTAACTCAAACCCTAGGTCGGACCCCGAGGGACCCATCCCAAGGGGCCTATCGCCGCAACGCCTGGGATTGAGGACCCCTGAGCCCCAGCCAGCACTCACCCTGCCGCCCTGCCACCACCCTGGCCTCTAGGGGCACGGCTGGTCATTCAGGGCGGGAGAACGGGCAGGGCCTTCCAAGTCCCGGCGACCATCGAAGGCCCCCGAGCCAAAACGCTTGGGCCCGCTCCCCCTCGCCAGCGCGCACAACTCGGCCTGTTCCTCCACTCGCTTCACAGGTGGTGGATCGGGCCTGCCGGCCTCCTGGGGAAACCCTCACTTTGGGAGGCCCCCAAGGAGACCCTCCCAAGGGGCCTGGCGCCACAACGCGGGGATTGGGGACCCCCGAGCCCCAGCACCGGACTCACCCTGCCACCCCGCCGGCGCCCGGGCCACGATGGGCACGGCCGGTCATTCAGGGCGGGAAAACGTGTAGGGCCCTCTGAGCCCCTGGAGACCTTCAAAGGCCCCCCATGCCAAAACGCTTGGGCCTACGCTCCTGCTCGCCAGAGCCCTTACCTCAGCCCACACCTCTGCTCACGCACAGCAGGTGGATCGGACCTGCCGGCCTCCTGGCAGCTAACCCAAACCCTAGGTCAGCCCCTGTGGAGCCCCTCCCAAGGGTCCTGGCACCACCAGGCTGGGGCTTGGGGACCCCTGAGCACCAGCACCAGACTCACCCTGCCGCCCCACTGCGACCTGGGCCGGTAGGGGCGCAGCCGGTCATTCAGGGCGAGATAACGGGCAGGGATCTCCGAGCCCCCAGCGACCTACGAAGGCCCCCGGCGCCAAAACGCTTGGGCCCACGCTCCCGCTCGCCAGCGCCCTCACTTCGGCCTGTCACTCTGCTCGCCGCACAGCTGGTGGATCGGGCCTGTTGGCCTCCTTTGGGCTAACAATAAGCCTAGGTCGGCCCCTGAAGAACCCCTTCCAAGTGTCTGGCGCTGCCACACAGGGGATTGGGGACCCCCGAGCCCCAGCTCTGGACTTACCCTGCCGCCCCGCCGCCACTCTGGCCACTATGGGCGCCGCCGGTCATTCAGGGCGGGAGAACGGGCAGGGCCCTCCGAGCCCCCGGTGACCATCGAAGGCCCCCCACGCCAAAATGCTTGGGCCCACGCTCCCGCTCACCAGCGCGCTCACCTCGGTCAGCCCATCTGCACGCCGCACAGCCGGCGGATCGGACCTGTCGGCCTCCTGGCGGCTAACCCAATCCCTACGTCAGCCCCTGTTGAGCCCTTCCCAAGGGTCCTGGCACCACCAGGCTGGGGCTTGGGGACCTCTGAGCACCAGCGCCGGACTCACCCTGCCGCCCCGTCGTGAACCGGGCTGCTAGGGGCACAGCCGTTCATTCAGGGCGAGATAACGGGCAGGGATCTCTGAGCCCCCGGCAACCTACGAAGGCCCCCTGTGCCAAAACGCTTGGGCCCACGCTCCCGCTCGCCAGCGCCCTCACCTCGGCCCGCCACTCTGCTCGCCGCACAGCCAGCGGATCGGGCCTGTCGGCCTCCTTTGCACTAACACTAAGCCTAGGTCAGCCCCTGAGGGACCCCTCCCAAGTGCCTGGAGCTGCCACGCCGGGAACTGGGGACCCCCAAGCCCCACCGCTGGACGCAACATACCGCCCCGCCGCCACCCGGTCTGCTAGGGGCGCCGCGGGTCATTCAAGGAGGGAGAACGGGCAGGGCCCTCCGAGCCCCCTGAGACCTCGAAGTCCCCCCGCGCAAAAACTCTGGCTCCCACGCTCCTGCTCGCCAGTGCCCCAACCTCGGCCCACCCCTGCTCTCACTGCAGAGCTGGCGGATCGGGCCTGCTGGCTTCCTGGGGGCTAACCCTATCCCTAGGTCGCTCCCGAGGGGCCCCTCCCAAGTGGCCTGGCGCAGCATGCCAGGGATTGGGGACCCCCAAGTCCCAGCGCCGGACGCACCCTGCCACCCCACCGCCACATGGGGGCGCTAGGGGCGTCGCCAGTCCTTCAGGGCGACAGAACGGGCAGGACCCTCCGAGCCACCTGCGACCTTCAAAAGCACCCCGAGCCAAAGCCAAAATGCTCTGCCCACGCTCCCGCTCGCCAGCTACCTCACCTCGACCCACACCTCCATTCACCGCAAATGGGCGGAACGAGCCTGCCAGCCTCCTGGGGGCTAACCCTAACCCTAGGTCGGCCCCCGAGGGGCCTGTCCCAAGGGGCCTGGTGCTGCAACGCCGGGTATTAGGGACCCCCGATCCCCTGCGCCAGACTCACCCTGCCACCCCGCCGCCACCTGGGCCGCTAGGGGTGCCGCTGGTCATTCAGGGCAGGAGAACGGGCAAGGCCCTCTGAGCCCGCGGAGACCTTCGAAAGCCCCCCATCCAAAACGCTTGAGCCCACGCTCCCGCTCCTCAACGCCCTCACCTCGGCCCGCCCCTCCACTCGCTGCAGAGCCGGTGGATGAGGCCTGCCCTCCTCCAGGGGGTTACCCATAACCCTAGGTTGGCCCCTGAGGGGCCCCTCCAAAGGGGCCTGGCACTGCAATGCCTGGGATTGGGGACCCCCGAGCCCCAGTGCCGGACTCACCGTCTTGCCCCGCTGCCACCCAGGCCGCTAGGAGCACCTTCGGTCATTCAGGGAGGGAGACCAGGCAGATCCCTCTGAACCCCTGGTGACCTTCGAAGGCCCCTTGCACCAAAACGCTTGGCCCCATGCTCCCGCTCACCTGCGCCCTCACCTCGGTCCGCCCCTCCGCTTGCTGCAGAGCTGGTGGATCGGGAATGCCGGCCTCCTGGGTGTTACCCTAACCTTTGGTGGGCCCCCGAGGGGCCCATCCCAGGTTCCTATTGCCGCAACACTGGGAATTTGGGACTCCCCAGCCCGAGCACTGGACTCACCTTCCCGCCCTACCACCACCTGGGCCACTAGGGGCGCTGCTGGTCATTCAGGGAGGGAGAATGGGCAGGGCCCTCCGAGCCACCGGCGACCTTCGAAGGCCCCCCGCACCAAAACCCTTGGGCCCATGCTCCCACTCACCAGCGCCCTTACCTCGGCCTTCCCCTCCACTCGCCCCACAGATGGCGGATCGGGCCTGCGGGCCTTCTGGGGGCTAACCCTAACCCTAGGTAGGCCCCCTAGGGGCCCATCCTAAAGGGCCTGGCACTGCAACGCTGGGGATTGGGGACCCATGAGCCCCAGCGCCAGACTCTCCCTGCTGCCCCGCTGCCAACCGGGCCACGAGGGGCGCCACCGGTCATTCAGTGCGGGAGAACAGGCAGGGCCCTTTGAGCCCCTGGCGAACTTCGAAGGCCCCACTTGCGAAAAAGCTTGGGCCCACGCTCCCGCTCGCCAGTGCCCACATCTCAGCCCGCCCCTCTGCTCTACGCACAGCTGGCAGATCAGGCCTGCCGGCATCCTGGGGGCTAACCCTAACACTTGGTCGGCCAACGAGGGGCCCATCCCAAGGGGCCTGTGGCCGCAATGCCGGGGATTAGGGACCCCCGAGCTCCAGCGCCGGACTCACCCTGCTGCCCCGACGCCAACTGGGTCGGTAGGGGTGCCACTGGTCATTTAGGGACGGAAAATGGGCAGGGCCCTCCGAGGCCCCGGCGACCTTTGAATGCCTACCGCGCCAAAATGCTTGGGCCCATGTTCCCTCTCACCAGCGCCCTCACCTCGGCCCGCCCCTCCGCTCGCAGCACAGCCTGCGTATCCGTCCTGCCGGCCTCCTGGGGCTAACCTTAAACCTAGGTCAGCTCCCAAGGGGCCTGGTGTCGCAACGCTGGAGATTTGCGACCCCTGAGCCCCAGCGCCAGACTCACCTTGCCGCCCCACCACCACACGGGCCACTAGGGGCGCGGCAGGACATTCAGTGCCGGAGAACCGGCAGGGCCCTCCAAGCCCCCATCATCCTTCGAAGGCCCACCGCGCCAAAACCCTTGGGCCCATGCTCCCACTCACCAGCGCCCTTACCTCGGCCTTCCCCTCCACTCGCCCCACAGATGGCGGATCGGGCCTGCGGGCCTTCTGGGGGCTAACCCAAGGGGCCTGGCCTGGCAAAGCCGGAGATTGGGGACCAAAGAACCCCAGCCAGGACTCACCTTGTCATCCCGCCACCACCAGGGCCGCTAGGGGAGCCGCCGTTCATTCAGTGTGGGAGAACAGGCAGGGCCCTCTGAGCCCAAGGCGACATTCGAAAGCGCCCAGTGCCAAAATGCTTGCTCCCACAATCCCCCTCGCCAGTGCTCTCACCTCTGTGTGCCGATCCACTCGCTGCACAGCTGGCGTTTCGGGCTTGCCGGCCTCCTGAGGTCTAACCCTAACTTTAGGTCAGCACCCGAGGCGTATATCCCACGGGGCTTGGCGCCACAACTCAGGTGATTGGTGACCCCCGAGCCGCAGCGCCGGACTCATATTGCCACCCCACCGCCACCCGGGCCTCTAGGGCCGCTGCCAGTCAGTCAGGGTGGGAGAAGGGCAGGGCCCTCTGAGCCTACAGCGACCTTTGAAGGCCCCCTGTGCCAAAACGCTTGGGCCCATGCTCCCACTTGCCAGCGCCCTCGCCTCGGCCCGCCCCTCTGCTCACTGCACAGCTGGCAGATCAGGCCTGCCGGACTCCTGGGAGCTAACCCTAACCCTAGGTCGGCTCCTGAGGGGCCCCTCCCAAGTGGCCTGGCGTGCAAGCCAGGGATTCAGGACCCCCAAGCCTCAGCACAGGACTCACCCTGCCGCCCCACCGTCACCAGGCCGCTAGGAGCGCAGTCGGTCATTCAGGGCGGAACAACGGACAGGGCCCTCCGAGCCACTGGCGACCATCGATGGCCCCCCCCCCGGCAAAACGCTTGGGCCCACGCTCCCGCTCGCCAGCGCCCTCACCTCGGCCTGCCCTTGTGCTCCTGCATAGCCGGCGGATTGGGTCTGCCGGCCTCCTGGAGGCTAACCCTAACCCTAGGTCAGCTTCCGAGGGTCCCTTGCCAAGGGGCCTGGCGCCGCAACGCCAGGGATTGGGGACCCCTGAGCTGCAGCGCCGGACTCACCCTGCCGCCCCGCCGCCATCCGGGCTGCTAGGGGTGCAGCCGGTCATTCAGTGCGGGAGAACGGGTAGGGCCCTCTGAGCCCCGGGAGACCTTTGAAGGCCCCCGCGACAAAATGCTTGGGCCCACCCTCTCGCTCAGGAGCATCCTCACCTCGGCCCCCCGCTTCACTCGCCGCAGAGCCGGCAGATCAGGCCTGCCGCCCTCCTCGGGGCTAACCCTATCACAAGGTCGGCCGTCAAGGGGCCCATCTCAAGGGGACGATCGACGCAACGCCGGGGATTCGGGACCCCCGATTCCCAGTGCCGGACTCACCCTGCTGACCCGCCGCCTCCCGGGCCCCTAGGGGAGCCACCGCTCATTCAGGGCGGGAGCACAGGCAGGGCCCTCTGAGCCCCCGGAGACTTTCGAAGGCCCCCCGCACCAAAGCGCTTGGGACCACGCTCCCGTTCGCCATCACCCTTACCTTGGCCTGCCCCTCCACTCGCCGGACAGCCGGAGGATCGGGGCTCCCAGCCTCCTGAGGGCTAACCCTAACCCTAGGTAGGCCCCCTAGGGGCCCATCCCAAGGGGCCTGGTGCCGCAACGCTGGGGATTGGGGACTCCCGAGCCCAAGCGCCGGACTCACCCTACCGCCCTGCCGCCACCTGGGCCGCTAGGGGAGCCACCGGTCATTCAGTGCGGGAGAACGGGTAGGGCCTTCTGAGCCCCGGGAGACCTTTGAAGGCCCCCGCGACAAAATGCTTTGGCCCACGCTCTCACTCGCCAGCGCCCTTACCTCAGCCTGCCCCTCCACTCGCCACACAGCTGGCGGATCAGGCCTGCTGGCCTCCTGGGGGCTAACCCTAACCCTAGGTCGGCTCCCAAGGGGCCCGTCCGATGAGGCCTGGCGCCACAACGACTGGGATTGCTGACACTCAAGCCCCAGAGTCGGACTCACCCTGCTGCCCCGCCACCAACCGGGCTGGTAGGGGCGCCGCCGGTCATTCAGGGAGGGAGAACGGGCAGGGCCCTCCGAGCCCCTGGCGACCTTCGAAGGACCCTAGCACCAAAATGCTTGGGCCCACATTCCCGCTCGGCAGCGCCCTCATCTCAGCCCGCCCCTCCTCTTGCTGCACAGGCGGCAGATCGGGCCTACCGGCCTCCTGGGGGTAAACCTAAGCCTAGGTCGACCCCATGGGGGCCTTCCCAAGGGGCCTGGCACCGCAACGCCGGGTATTGGGGACCCCCGAGCCCCAGCGCCGGACTCACCCTGCTGCCCTTCCGCCACCCGGGCCGCTAGGGGTGCCGCTGGTCATTCAGGGCGGGAGAACGGGCAGGGCCCTCCGAGCCACTGGCGACCATCGAAGGCACCCCGCCGCAAAACGCTTCGGCCCACGCTCCTGCTCGCCAGCGCCCTCACCTCGGCCCACCTCTCCGCTCTCCGCACAACTGGCCGATCGGGCCTGCCAGCCTCCTGGGGGCTAACACTAACCCTAGGTCGGCCCCCATGGGGCCCCTACCAAGGGGCCTGGCCCCGCAATGCCGGGATTGGGGACCCCAGAGCCCCAGCCAGCACTCAGCTTGTCGTCCCGCCACCACCCGGGCCGCTAGGGGAGCCGCCGTTCATTCAGTGTGGGAGAACAGGCAGGGCCCTCCGAGCCCAAGGCGACATTCGAAAGTGCCCCGTGCCAAAATGCTTGCTCCCACGGTCCCCCTGGCCAGCGCCCTCACCTTGGCAAGCTGATCCGCTCACCGCACAGCTGGTGTTTCGGGCTTGCCGGCCTCCTGAGGTCTAACCCTAACTTTAGGTCAGCCCCCGAAGTGTACATCCCAAGGGGCCTGGTGCCGCACGCCGGAGATTGGTGACCCCCGAGCCGCAGCGCCGGACTCACATTGCTACCCCACTGCCACTCAGGCCTCTAGGGCCACGGCCGGTCCGTCAGGGCAGGAGAACGGGCATGGCCCTCTGAGCCCCCGGCGACCTTTGAAGGCCTGCCGCGCCAAAAGGTTTGGGCACACAAACCCACTTGCCAGCGCCCTCACCTCGGCCCACCCCTTCGCCACACACCCGGCGGATCCGGACTGCCGACCTCCTGGGGACTAAGCCTAACCCTAGGTCGGCCCCCGAGGAGCACGTCCCAAGGGGCCTGGCACCGCAAAGCCTGGTATTGGGGACCCCCGAGCCCTAGCGCCGGACTCACCCTGCCGCCCCACCGCCACCCGGGCCGCTAGGGGTGCCGCTGCTCATTCAGGGCGGGAGAACGGGCAGGGCCCTCCGAGCCCAAGGCGACCTTCGAAGGCCCCCCCATCCAAAATGCTTGAGCCCACCCTCCCGCTCCTCAGCGCCCTCACCTCGGCCCGCCCCTCCGCTCGCCGCAGAGCTGGCGGATGAGGCCTGCCCTCCTCCTGAGGGCTAACCATAACCCTAGGTTGGCCCCTGAGGGGACCATCCAAAGGGGCCTGGCACCGCAATGCCTGGGATTGGGGACCCCCGAGCCCCAGCGCCAGACTCACCGGCTCGCCCTGCCACCACCCGGGCCGCTAGGAGCACCGTCGGTCATTCAGGGAGGGAGAACGGGCAGATCCCTCCGAGCCCCTGGCGTCCTTCGATGGCTCCCCGTGCCAAAGCGCTTGGGACCACGCTCCCACTCGCCAGCACCCTTACCTCGGCCCGCCCCTCCACTCAACGCACAGCTGGAGGATCGGGCCTGCCGGCCTCCTGGGGGCTAACCCTAACACTAGGTCGGGCCCCGAGGGGCCCGTCCGATGGGGCCTGGCGCCACAACACCTGGGATTGCTGACCCCCAAGCCCCAGCGCCGGACTCACCCTGCCGCCCCGCCACCACCCGGGCCGCTAGTGGCGCCTCCGGTCATTCAGGGTGGGAGAATGGGCGGGGCCTTCCAAGCCCCCGGAGACTTTCGAAGGCCCCCCCAAGCCAAAACGCTTGGACCAATGCTGCCGCTCGCCAGCGCCCTCACCTCGGCCTGCCCCTCCGATCTCCAAACAGCCGGCGGATCGGGCCTGCTGGCATCCCAGGGGATAACCCTAACCATAAGTCAGCCCCCGAGGGGCATATCCCAGGGGGCCTGGCTCCGCAACGCAGGGGATTGGGGGCCCCCGAGCCCAGCGCCAGACTCACCCTGTCACCCCGCTGCTACCCGGGCCGCTAGGGGTGCCGCCGGTCATTCAGGGCCGGAGAACGGGCAGGGCCCTCCGAGCCCCGGCGACCTTCGAAGGCCCCCCATGGGAAAACGCTTGGTCCCACGATCCTGCTCACCAGCGCCCCCACGTAGGCCCGCCCCTCCGCTTGTGCACAGCCAGCGGATCGGGCCTGCCGGCCTCCTGGGCACTAACCCTAACCCTAGGTCAGCCCCTGAGGGGCCCCTGCCAAGGGGCCTGGCGCCGCAACGCCAGGGATTGGTGACCCCCGAGCTGCAGCGCCGGACTCACCCTGCCGCCCCGCCGCCATCCGGGCCACTAGGGGTGCAGCCCGTCATTAAGGGCGGGAGAACGGGCGGGCCCTCCTAGCCCCTGGTGACATTCAAAGGCCCCCTGCGCCAAAAATCTTAGGCCCACGCTCCCGGGCCTGCCGGCCTCCTGGGGGCTAAACCTAACCCTAAGTCGGCCCCCGACGGGCCCCTCCCAAGGGGCCTGGTGGCACAGCGCCGGGGATTGGGAACCCCCGACCCCCAGCGCCGGACTCACCCTGCAGCCCCGCCACCACCCGGGCCACTACAGGTGCTGCCGGTCATTCAGGGAGGGAGAACAGGCAGGGACCTCTGAGGCCCCTGTGGCCTTTGTAGGTCCCCCGTGCCAAAACGCTTGGGCCCATGCTCCCGCTCGCCAGCGCCCTCACCTCGGCCCGCCCATCTGCTCACCACACAGCTGGTGTTTCGGGCCTGCTGGCCTCCTGAGGTCTAAACCTAACCCTAGGTCAGCCCCCGAAGCATACCTCCCAAGGGGCTTGGCGCTGCAAAGCCAGAGATTGGTGACCGCCGAGCCGCAGCGCCGGACTCACATTGCCACCCCACCGCCACCCGGGCCTCTAGGGCCGCCGCCAGTCAGTCAGGGCAGGAGAATGGGCAGGGCCCTCCGAGCCAATGGCGACCTTTGAAGGCCCCCTGCGCCAAAACGCTTGGGCCCATGCTCCTGCTCGCCAGCGCCCTCGCCTTGGCCCACCTCTCCGCTCACTGCACAGCTGGGAGCCAACCCTAACCCTAGGTCGGCCCCCGAGGGGCCCCTCCCGAAGGGCCTGGCACTGCAAGCCAGGGATTCGGGACCCCCAAGCCTCAGCACCAGACTAACCTGCCGCCCCGCCAACACTGGGCTGCTAGGAGCGCTGTCGGTCATTCACGGCAGAACAACGGACAGGGCCATCCTAGCCACTGGCGACCATCAAAGGCCCCCCGCGGCAAAACGCTTGGGCCCACGCCCCCGCTCGCCAGCGCCCTCACCTCGGCCCGCCTCTCCGCTCGCCACACACCCGGCAGATCCGGACTGCCGGCCTCCTGGGGACTAAGCCTAACACTAGGTCGGCCCCTGAGGAGCCCGTCCCAAGGGGCCTGGCGCCACAATGCCTGGTATTGGGGACCCCCGAGCCCCAGCGCTGGACTCACCCTGCCGCCCCGCTGCCACCTGGGCCGCTAGGGGTGCCGCTGGTCATTCAGGGCGGGAGAACGGGCAGGGCCCTCCGAGCCCAAGGCGACCTTCGAAGGCCCCCCCAACCAAAACGCTTGAGCCCATGCTCCCTTCCTCAGCGCCCTCACCTCGGCCTGCCCCTCCGCTCGCCATAGAGCCGGCCGATCAGGGCTGCCCTCCTCCTGAGGGCTAACCATAACCCTAGGTTGGCCCCTGAGGGGCCACTCCGAAGGGGTCTGGCACCACAATGCCTGGGATTGGAGACCCCCGAGCCCCAGCGCCGGACTCACCGGCTCGCCCCGCCGCCACCCGGGCCGCTAGGAGCACCGTCGGTCATTCAGGGAGGAAGAACGGGCAGATCCCGCCGAGGCCCTGGTGACCTTCGATGGCCCCCCGTGACAAAGTGCTTGGGACCACGCTCCCGCTCACCAGCACCCTTACCTCAGCCCGCCCCTCAACTTGATGCACAGCTGGTGGATCGGGCCTGCCGGGCTCCTGGGGGCTAACCCTAACCCTAGTTCGGCCCCTGAGGGGCCCGTCCAATGGGGCCTGGTGCCACAACACCTGGGATTGCTGACCCCCGAGCCCCAGTGCCGGATTCACCCTGCCGCCCTGCCGCCACCCGGGCCACTAGTGGTGCCTCTGGTCATTCAGGGTGGGAGAACGGGCGGGGCCCTCCGACCCCCTGGCGACATTCCAAGGTCCCCCTCGCCGAAACACTTGGGCCCATGCTCTCGCTCAGGAGCACCCTCACCTCAGCCCGCCCCTCCGCTCGCTGCACAGCCCGCGGATCAGGCCTGCCACCCTCCTGGGGGCTAACCCTATCACAAGGTCGGCCGTCGAGGGGCCCATCTCAAGGGGAGGATCACCGCAATGCTGGGGATTGGGGACTCCTGAGCCCCAGCGCCGGACTCACCCTGCCGCCCCCCCGCCCCCCAGGCCGCTAGATGAGCTGCAGGTCATTGAGTGCAGGAGAACGCGTGGGGCCCTCTGAGCCCCCAGCGACATTTGAATCCTCCCGTGCCAAAATGCAGGGGCCCACGCTCCCGCTCGCCAGCGCCTTTACCTCAGCCCGCCCACCTCTCGCTGCCCAGCCAGAGTATTGGGCCTGCCAGCCTCCTGGGGGCTAACTCTGACCCTAGGTCGGCCCACGAGGACCCCCTCCCAAGGGGTCTGCCCCCGCAAAGCTGGGGATTGGAGATCCCCAAGCCACAGCGCGGGACTCACCCTGCAGCCCCACCACCAATGGAGCCGCTAGGGGCGCCACTGTTTATTCAGGGCAGGAGAATGGGCAGGGCCCTCCGAGCCATGGCAACATTCCAAGGCCCAGCGCGCCAAAACGCTGGGGCCTCTGCTCCCGCTCTCCATCACCCTTAATTCGGCCTGCACCTCCGCTCCTCGCACAGCCGGAAGATCGGGCCGGCCGGCCTCCAGGGCGCTAACTAGAACCCTAGGACGGCCCCTGAGGGTCCCTTCCTAAGGGGCCTGGCACCACAATGCCGGGGATTGGGGACCCCCAAGCCCCAGTGCCCAATGCAGCCTGCCGCCCCGCCCCACACGGGCCGCTAGGTGCACCGCCATTCATTCAGGGTGGGAGAACCGGTAGGGAACTCTGAGCCCCCACCAAACTTCGAAGGCCCCATGCTATAAAATGCTTGGGGTCATGCTCAGGCTCGCCAGCGCCCTCACCTCGGGCCAACTCTCCACATGTTGCACAGCCGCTGATCGGGTTCACCGGCCTTCTAGGGGCTAACTGTAACCCTAGACTCACCCCCGAGCGGCCCCTCCCAATGGGATTGGAGCCACAACGCCAGGGATTGGGGACCCCCGAGCCCCAGCGCCGGACTCAACCTGCCGCCCAGCCGCCACCAGGGCGGCTGGGGGTGCCACCAGTCATTCAGGGTGGGAGAACGGGCACGGCCCTCCAAACCCCCGCCTACCTTCGAAGGCCCCCCGCGCCAAAACGCCCAGGCCCACGCTCCCAATCACCACCACCCTCACCTCGGTCCGCCAGTTCACTCTCCACACAGGTTGCGAATAGGGCCTGCCGGCCTCCTGGGGGCTAACCCTAACCCTAGGTCGGCCCCCCAGGGGCCCCTCCCAAGGGTCCTGGTGCCGCTACACCGGGGATCGGGGACCCCAAGCCCTAGAGCCAGACTCACCCTGCCACAACACTGCCACCCGGGCCGCTACAGGCGCCGCCGGTCATTCAGGGAGGTAAATGGCTAGGGCCCGCCGAGTCCCCGGAGACATTCGAAGGACCCCGGCGCCAAAACGCTTGGGCCCGCGCGCACGCTTGACAGAGACCTCACATCGACCCACCCTTCCATTAGCCACACAGCTGGCGGATTGAGCTTGCCGGTGTCCTGGGGGCTAACTCTAACCCTAGGCCGGCCCAGGAGGAGCCCTTCCCAAGGGGCCTGGCGCCACAACGCCGGGGATTGGGGACCCCCAAGCCTCAGCACTGGACTCATCCTGCCACCCAGCCACCACGCGGGGGCTTGGGGTGGTGCCGTTCATTCAGGGTGGGAGAATGGGCAGAGCCATCCAAGACACGAAGACCTTCAAAGGCTCCCGGGGCCAAAACAACAGGGCCCACGCTCCTGTTCACCAGCGCCCTCACCGCCGTGCGCCACTCCAGTCTCCACACAGCTGGTGAATAGGGCCTGCGGGCCTCCTAGGGGCTAAACCTAACCCTAGGTTGGCCCCGAGGGGCCCTCCCAAGGGGCCTGGCGCCACAAAGCTGGAGATTGGGGATACCGGAGCCGCAGCGCCTGACTCACCCTGCTGCCCCGCCACCACCTGGGCAGCTGGGAGCGCTGCCGGTCACTCAGGGAGGAGATTGGGCATGGCCCTGCTAGTCCCCGGAGACATTCGAAGGACCCTGGCGCCAAAACGTTTGGGCCCACGCTCCTGCTCAACAGAGGCCTCACATCGACCCACCACTCCATTTGCCGCACAGCTGGGCGATTGAGCCTGCCAGCGTCCTGGGGGCTAACCCTAACCGTAGGTCAGCCCCCGATGGGCCCCCTCCCAAGGGGCCTGGCAGTGCAACGCAGTGGATTGGGGACCCCCGAGCCCCAGCGCTGGATTCACCTGCCGCCCCGCCATCACTCAGGCCGCTAGGGGCGCTTCGGTTCATTCAGGGTGGGAGAACTGGCAGGGCCCTCCATTTCCCCTGCGGCCTTCGAAGTCCCCCCGTGCAAAAAAGTTGGCTCCCACGCTCCTGCTCGCCAGCGCCCTCACCTCGGCCTGCTCCTCTGCCTGATTCAGAGCTGGTGGATAGTGCCTCCCGGGCTCCTGGGGGCTAACCGAAACCCTAGGTTGGCCCCATGGGGCACATCCCAAGGGGCCTGGCTCTGCAACGCTTGGGATTGGTGACTCAGAGCCCCAGAGCCAGACTCACCCTGCTGCACTGTCGCCACCCAGGCCACTGTGGGCGCCGCCGTTGATTCAGGGTGAAAGAAGGGGCAGGGCCTCCCGAGCACCCTGTGATCTTAAAAGGCCCCCCGCGCCAAACCGCTGGTGCCCACGCTCCCACTGCCCAGCGCCCTCATCTCAGACCGCCCCTCCGCCCATCACACAGGCAGCAGATCGGGCCTGCTGGCCTCCTGGGTGCCAACCCTAACCCTAGGACGGCCCCTGAGGGTCCCTTCCTAAGGGGCCTGGGGCCGCAAAGCAGGGCATTGAAGACCCCCGAGACCCAGCTCCGGATGCACCCTACCGCCCCGCAACACACGTGCCGCTAGGGTCGCCACCATTCATTCAGTGTTGGAGAACTGGCAGGGCCCTCCGAACTCCCTCTGACCTTCGAAGGCGCCCCGAACCAAAACGCTTTGGCCCAGGCACATGTTGACCAGCACCCTCACCTCGGCCCACCACTCCGCTCGCCGCACATGTGGTGTATCAAGCCTGCCGGCCTCCTGGGGACTAACCCTAACTGTAGGTCGGCCCCTGAGAGGCCCTTCCCGAGTGGCCTGGCACCGCAACGCTGAGGATGGGGACCCCGAGGAAATGTGCCGGACTCACCCTGCTACCCTTCAGCCACCCGAGCCGCTAGGGTCCTGCCGGTCATTCAGAGCGGGAGAACGGGCATGGCACACCGAGTCCCCGGCGACTTTCGAAGGACCCCCGAAGCAAAATGCTTGGGCCAATGCTCCCGCTCACCAGCAACTTCACCTCGGCCCACTCCTCCGCTCACCTCACAGTCAGCTGATAGGGCGTGCCGGCCTCCTGGGGGCTATCCCTAACCCTAGGTCGGCACCCGAGGGGTCCCTTTCAAGGAGACTGGAGTCGCAAAGCCAGGGATTGGGGACCCCCAGGCCCCAGCGCCAGATGCACCCTGCCACCCCGCCTCACACGGGCCACTAGGGGCACCGCCATTCATTCAGGGTGGGAGAACTGCCAGGGCCCTTCGAACCCCTACTGACCTTTGAAGGTGCCCCGAAACAAAACGCTTGGACCCAGGCTCATGTTCAACAGCACCCTCACCTCGTCCCAACTCCGCTCGATGCACAGGTGGTGTATCGGGCCTGCGGGGCTCCTGGGGGCTAACCCTAACCCTAGGTCGGCTCCCCAGGGGTACCTCCCAAGGGTCCTGGTGCCGCTACACCAGGGATCGGGGACCCCAAGCCCTAGAGCCAGACTCACCCTGCCGCAACCCCGCCACCCACGCCGTAAGGGGCGCCGCCAGTCATTCACGGCGGGAGAAGGGACAGGGCCCTGGAGAAACCAGAGACATTTGAAGCCTCCTGCGCCAAAATGCAGGGGCCCAGGCTCCCGTTCGCCAGCGCCTTTACCTATGCCCACCCACCTCTCGCCGCCCAGCCAGAGGATTGTTCCTGCCGGCCTCCTGGGTGCTAACTCTAACCCTAGGTCGGCCCACGAGGTGCCCCTCCCAAGGGGCCTGGCCCCGCAACGCTGGGGATTGGGGATCCCCGAGCCGCAGTGCGGGACTCACCCTGCCGCCCCACTGCCAACGGAGCCGCTAGGGGCGTCGCTGGTTATTCAGGGCAGGAGAAAGGGCAGGGCCCTCCGAGCCATGGCAACATTCGAAGGCCCAGGGCGCCAAAATGCTTGGGACCATGCTCCTGCTGGGCATCGCCCTCAACCTGGCCCGCACCTCCGCTCCTCGCACAGCCGGCGACTCGGGCCTGCCGGCCTCCTGGGCGCTAACCCTAACCCTAGGACAGCCCCTGAAGCTCCCTTCCTAAGGGTCCTGGCACCGCAACACCGGGCATTGGGTACCCCAAGCCCCAGCGCCGGATGCATGCTGCCGCCCCGCCCCACACTTGCCGCTAGTGGCGCCGCCATTCATTCGGGGTGGGAGAACTGGCAGGGCCCTCCGAACCCCCGCCGACATTCGAACGCACCCAGAACCAAAATGCTTGGGTCCAGGCTCATGTTCACCAGCACCTTCATTTCGGCCCAACTGTCCTCTTGATGCACAGGTGATGTATTGGGCCTGCGTGGCTCCTGGGGGCTAACCCTAACCATAGGTCGGCCCCCGAGGGGCCCTTCCCCAGGGGCCTGGCGTCGCAACGCTGGGGAAGGGGACCCCGTGCCCATGTGCCGGACTCACCCTGCTGCCCTTCAGCCACCCAAGCCGCTAGGGGACCACGGGTCAATCACGACAAGAGAACGGGCAGGGACCTCCGAGCCCGCGCTGACCTTCAAAGGCCCCACGTGCAAAAACCTTGGCTCCCATGCTCCTGCTCCCAGCGCCCTCACCTCGGCCCGCCCCTCCGCTTGATTCAGAGCCGGTGGATAGGGCCTGCCAGGCACCTGGGGACTAACCAAAACCCTAGGTCGGCCCCATGGTGCACATCCCTAGGGGCCTGGCTCTGCAACAGTGGGGATTGGTGACTCAGAGCCCCAGAGCCCGACTCACCCTGCCGCACTATCGCCACCTGGGCCGCTAGGGGCGCCGCTGGTCATTCAGGGAGAGAGAAGGGGCAGGGACTTCTGAGCCCACGGTGACCTTCAAAGGCTCCCCGCACCAAAACGCTGGTGCCCACGCTCCCACTCCCCAGCGCCCTCACCTCGGCCCGCCCTTCTACTCGCTGCACAGCAGGCAGATAGGGCCTGCTGGCCTCCTGGGGGCTAACCCTAACCCTAGGTCGGCCCCCCAGGGGCCCCTCCCAAGGGTCCTGGTGCCGCTACACCACGGATCGGGGACCCCAAGCCCCAGAGCCAGACTCACCCTGCCGCAACCCCGCCACCCACGCCGCAAGGGGCGCCGCCAGTCATTCACGGCGGGAGAAGGATCAGGGCCCTGGAGAAACCAGAGATATTTGAAGCCCCCCGCGCCAAAATGCACGGGCCCAGGCCCCGCTCGCCAGCGCCTTTACCTATGCCCACCCACCTCTCGCCGCCCAGCCAGAGGATTGGGCCTGCCGGCCTCCTGGGTGCTAACTCTAACCCTAGGTCGGCCCACGAGGAACCCCTCCCAAGGGGCCTGGCCTCGCAACGCTGGGGATTGGGGATCCCCGAGCTGCAGCGCGGGACTCACCCTGCCGCCCCACTGCCAACGGAGCCGCTAGAGGCGTCGCTGGTTATTCAGGACAGGAGAAAGGGCAGGGCCCTCCAAGCCATGGCAACATTCGAAGGCCCAGGGCGCCAAAATGCTGGGGACCACGCTCCTGCTGGACATGCCCCTCAACCCTGCCCGCACCTCCGCTCCTCGCACAGCCAGCGACTCGGGCCTGCCGGCCTCCTGGGCGCTAACCCTAACCCTAGGACAGCCCCTGAAGCTCCCTTCCTAAGGGGCCTGGAGCCGCAACGCCGGGGATTGAGGACCCCCAGGCCCCAGCGCTGGATGCACGCTGCCGCCCCGCCCCACACGGGCCGCTAGGGGCGCCGCCATTCATTCAGGGTGGGAGAACTGGAGGGCCTCCGAACCCCTGCAGACATTCGAAGGCGCACCGAACCAAAACCCTCGGGCCCAGGCTCATGTTCACCAGCACCCTCACCTCGGCCCAGCTCTCCCCTCGACGCACAGGTGGTGTATCGGGCCTGCGGGGCTCCAGGAGGCTAACCCTAACCATAGATCGGCCCCCGAGGGGCCCTTCCCAAGGGGCCTGGCGTCGCAACGCTGGGGATGGGGACCCCGAGCCCATGTGCCGGACTCACCCGGCTGCCCTTCAGCCACCCGAGCCGCTAGAGGCCCCGCCGGTCAATCAGGGCAAGAGATCGGGCAGGGCCCTCTGAGCCCATGCTGACCTTTGAAGGCTCCCCGCTCAAAAACGTTGGCTCCCAGGATCCTGCTCGCCAGCGCCCTCACCTCGGCCTGCCCCTCCGCTTGCTTCAGAGCCGGTGGATAGGGCCTGCCGGGCTCCTGGCAGCTAACCAAAACCCTAGGTCGGCCCTGTGGGGACATCCCAAGCGGCCTGGCTCTGCAATGCTGGGGATTGGTGACCCAGAGCCCCAGAGCCAGACTCACCCTGCCGCACTGTCCCCACCCAGGCCGCTAGGGGCGCCGCTGGTCATAGAGGGCGAGAGAAGGGTAGGGCCTTCCAAGCCACCGGTGACTTTCAAAGGCTCCCCGCACCAAAACGCTGGTGCCCACGCTCCCGCTCCCCAGCGCCCTCACCTCCGCCCGCCCTTCTACTCGCCGCACAGCGGGCAGATAGGGCCTGCTGGCCTCCTGGGGGCTAACCCTAACCCTAGGTCGGCCCCCCAGGGGCCCCTCGCAAGGGTCCTGCTGCCGCTACACCAGGGATCTGGGACCCCAAGCCCCAGAGCCAGACTCACCCTCCCACAATGCTGCCACCCTGGCCGCTAGGGGCGCCGCGAGACATTCAGGGTGGGAGAACTGACAGGGCCCTGGAGAAACCGGCGACATTTGAAGCCTCCCGCGCCAAATTGCAGGGGCCCACAATCCCACTCCCCAGCGCCTTTAACTCGGCCCGCCCACCTCTCGCCGCCCATCCAGAGGATCGGGCCTGCCGGCCTCAAGGGGGCTAACTCTAACCCTAGGTCGGCCCATGAGGAGCCCCTCCCAAGGGGCCTGGCACCGCAACGCCGGGGATTGGGGATCCCCGAGCCGCAGCGTGGGATTCACCCTGCCACACCACCGCCAACGGAGCCGCTAGGGGCGTCGCTGGTTATTCAGGGCAGGAGAACGGGCACGGCCCTCCGACCCATGGCAACATTCGAAGGCCCAGGACGCCAAAACGCTGGGGACCATGCTCCCGCTTGCCATTGGCCTCAACTGGGCCCGCATCTCCACTCCTCTCACAGCTGGCGGATGGGGCCTGCCGGGCTCCTGGGCGCTAATCCTAACCCTAGGACGGCCCCTGAGGGTCCTTTCCTAAGGGGCCTGGCGCCGCAACGCCAAGGATTGGGAACCCCCAAGCCCCAGCGCTGGATGCACCCTGCCGCCCCGCCCCACACGGGGCGCTAGGGGCGCCGCCATTCATTCAGGGTGGGAGAACGGGCAGGGCCCTTCGAACGCCCACCCACCTCTGAAGGCACCCTGAACCAAAACGCTTGGGCCCAGGCTCATGTTCACCAGCACCCTCACCTCGCCCAACTCTCCCCTCGACGCACAGGCGGTGTATCGGGCCTGCTGGCCTCCTGAGGGCCAACCCTAACTGTAGGTCGGCCACAGAGGGGCCCTTCCCAAGTGGCCTGGCACCACAACGCCGGGAATGGGGACCCCAACCCAAGTGCCGGTCTCAACCTGCTGCCCTTCAGGCCCCGGAGCCTCTAGGGGCCCCACCGGTCATTCAGAGCGGGAGAACGGGCAGGTCCTTCCGAGCCCCCACCTACTTTCGAAGGCGCCCCGCACCAAAACACTTGGGCTCATGCTCAGTCTCGCCAGCGCCCTCACCTCGGCCCAACCCTCCGCGTGCTGCACAGCCGCTGATCGGGTCCACCGGCTTCCTGAGGGCTAACCGTAACCCTAGATCGACCCCCGAGGGCCCCTCCCAAGGGTCCTGGCACCGCAACACCGGGGATTGTGGACCCCTGAGCCCCAGCGCCGGACTCACCCTGCCACCCTGCCGCCACCCAGGCCGCGAGGGGCGCCGCCCGTCATTCAGGGCGGGAGAACGGGTAGGGCCCTCCGAGCCCCCACCTACTTTCGAAGGCGCCCCGAATCAAAACGCTTGGGCCCAGGCTCATGTTCACCAGCACCCTCAACTCGGCCCGCACCTCCGCTCCTTGCACAGCCGGCGACTCGGGCCTGCCGGCCTCCTGGGCGCTAACTAGAACCCTAGGACGGCCCCTGAGGGTCCCTTCCTAAGGGGCCTGGCACCGCAACGCCAGGGATTGGGGACCCCCGAGCCCCAGCGCCGGACTCAACCTGCCGCCCAGCCGCCACCAGGGCGGCTGGGGGCGCCACCAGTCATTCAGGGTGGGAGAACGGGCACGGCCCTCCAAACCCCCGCCTACCTTCGAAGGCCCCCCACGCCAAAACGCCCAGGCCCATGCTCCCAATCACCACCACCCTCACCTCGGTCCGCCAGTTCACTCTCCACACAGGTTGCGAATAGGGCCTGCCGGCCTCCTGGGGGATAACCCTAACCCTAGGTCGGCCCCCCAGGGGCCCCTCCCAAGGGTCCTGGTGCCGCTACACCGGGATCGGGGACCCCAAGCCCTAGAGCCAGACTCACCCTGCCACAACACTGCCACCCGGGCCGCTACAGGCGCCGCCGGTCATTCAGGGAGGTAAATGGCTAGGGCCCGCCGAGTCCCCGGAGACATTCGAAGGACCCCGGCGCCAAAACGCTTGGGCCCGCGCGCCACGCTTGACAGAGACCTCACATCGACCCACCCTTCCATTAGCCACACAGTTGGCGGATTGAGCTTGCCGGTGTCCTGGGGGCTAACTCTAACCCTAGGCCGGCCCAGGAGGAGCCCTTCCCAAGGGGCCTGGCGCCACAACGCCGGGGATTGGGGGACCCCCCAAGCCTCAGCACTGGACTCATCCTGCCACCCAGCCACCACGCGGGGGCTTGGGGTGGTGCCGTTCATTCAGGGTGGGAGAATGGGCAGAGCCATCCAAGACACGAAGACCTTCAAAGGCTCCCGGGGCCAAAACAACAGGGCCCACGCTCCTGTTCACCAGCGCCCTCACCGCCGTGCGCCACTCCAGTCTCCACACAGCTGGTGAATAGGGCCTGCGGGCCTCCTAGGGGCTAAACCTAACCCTAGGTTGGCCCCGAGGGGCCCTCCCAAGGGGCCTGGCGCCACAAAGCTGGAGATTGGGGATACCGGAGCCGCAGCGCCTGACTCACCCTGCTGCCCCGCCACCACCTGGGCAGCTGGGAGCGCTGCCGGTCACTCAGGGAGGAGATTGGGCATGGCCCTGCTAGTCCCCGGAGACATTCGAAGGACCCTGGCGCCAAAACGTTTGGGCCCACGCTCCTGCTCAACAGAGGCCTCACATCGACCCACCACTCCATTTGCCGCACAGCTGGGCGATTGAGCCTGCCAGCGTCCTGGGGGCTAACCCTAACCGTAGGTCAGCCCCCGATGGGCCCCTCCCAAGGGGCCTGGCAGTGCAACGCAGTGGATTGGGGACCCCCGAGCCCCAGCGCTGGATTCACCTGCCGCCCCGCCATCACTCAGGCCTCTAGGGGCGCTTCGGTTCATTCAGGGTGGGAGAACTGGCAGGGCCCTCCATTTCCCCTGCGGCCTTTCGAAGTCCCCCCCGTGCAAAAAAGTTGGCTCCCACGCTCCTGCTCGCCAGCGCCCTCACCTCGGCCTGCTCCTCTGCCTGATTCAGAGCTGGTGGATAGTGCCTCCCGGGCTCCTGGGGGCTAACCGAAACCCTAGGTTGGCCCATGGGGCACATCCCAAGGGGCTGGCTCTGCAACGCTTGGGATTGGTGACTCAGAGCCCCAGAGCCAGACTCACCCTGCTGCACTGTCGCCACCCAGGCCACTGTGGGCGCCGCCGTTGATTCAGGGTGAAAGAAGGGCAGGGCCTCCCGAGCACCCTGTGATCTTAAAAGGCCCCCCGCGCCAAACCGCTGGTGCCCACGCTCCCACTGCCCAGCGCCCTCATCTCAGACCGCCCCTCCGCCCATCACACAGGCAGCAGATCGGGCCTGCTGGCCTCCTGGGTGCCAACCCTAACCCTAGGACAGCCCCTGAGGTCCCTTCCTAAGGGGCCTGG